>NC_135996.1:4611660-4669224 GCF_053455715.1 Rhinoraja longicauda
CTCTGTTGCTTCGACGTCTTAAAACGCGCGCCCCCCCCCCCCCTCCCCTCCTCCCCCCTCTCCCCCCCTTCTCCCCCCCCCCATCCCTCCTCTCCCTCTCCCCACTCCCTCCCTCTCCCCCTCCCTCCTCTCCCCCTCCCTCCTCTCCTCCTCCCTCTCTTCCCTCTCCTCCACCCTCCTCTCCCCTCCTCTCCTCTCCCCCTCCCTCCTCTCCTCCTCCCTCCTCTCCCTCTTCCCACTCCCTCCCCACCTCCCTCCTCTCCCCCTCCCTCCTCTCCCCCTCCCTCCGCTCTCCCCCTCCCTCCTCTCCCCCTCCCTCCCTCCTCTCCCCCTCCCTCCCTCCCTCCTCTCCCCCTCCCTCCCTCCTCTCCTCTCCCCCTCCCTCCTCTCCCCCTCCCTCCTCTCCTCTCCCCCTCCCTCCCTCCTCTCCTCTCCCCCTCCCTCCTCTCCTCCCCCCCTCCCTCCCCTCCTCTCCCCCTCCCCTCCTCCCCCCCTCCTCCCTCCTCTCCCCTCCTCCCTCCTCCCCCCCTCCTCCCTCCTCCCCCCTCCCCTCCTCCCCCCTCCCCTCCTCCCCCCTCCCCCCCTCCCCCCCCTCCCCCCCCCCTCCCCTCCCCCCCCTCCCCCGGCCGTTCAGGGTCTCGGCCAACTCCGTCCAATAAGCGGGAACCATCGTCGGAGAGAAAACTGCAGGTGTCGGTTTAAAATGGAAGGTAGAATCAAATTCCAGCGAATACAAGCCCAGTCGACACGTTCTTTCATCATATGTCAGTCCCGCCATCCCGGGGATTAACCTGGTGAACTCACGCTGCACGCCCTCGATAGCAAGGACGTCCTTCCTCAAATTAGGAGACCAAAACTGCACACAGTACTCCAGGTTCGGTCCCACCAGGGCCCTGTACAACTGCAGTAGGACCTCCTTGCTCCTAAACTCAAATCCTCTTCGATGTTACTCACTTTGGTCAACGTGGGTTGTTTTTAAATGTGCTGTACAAATACAATTGACTTGACTTGACTGAATAGCTCCACTTGGTACACACAAAATGACCGGTGTCGGTTTAAAATGGAAGTAGAATCAAAGTGCCGGAGTAACTCAGCGGGTCAGGCAGCATCTCTGGAGAGAAGGAATATGGTGACGTTTCGGGTCTGAAATTGTCAGTCTGAAGAAGGGTCTCGACCCGAAACGTCACCATATTCCTTCTCTCCAGAGATGCTGCCTGACCCGCTGAGTTACTCCGGCATTTTGTGTCTACCTTCCATTTTAAACCAGCACCTGCATCGTGTGTACCAAGTGGGACCATTGTGTCAAGTCAAGTCAATTTTTAGATTTAGAGATACAGCGCGGAAACAGGCCCTTCGGCCCACCGGGTCCGTGCCGCCCAGCGATCCCCGCACACTAACACTATCCTACACACACTAGGGACAATTTTTACATTTGCCCATCCAATTAACCTACAAACCTGTACGTCTTTGGAGTGTGGGAGGAAACCGAAGATCTCGGAGAAAAGCCACGCAGGTCACGGGGAGAGCGTACAAACTCCGTACAGACGGCGCCCGTAGTCGGGATCGAACCCGAGTCTCCGGCGCTGCATTCGCTGTAAGGCGGCAACGCTACCGCTGCGCCACCGTGCCGCCCAATTTTTATTTGTACAGCACATTTAAAAACAACCCACGTTGACCAAAGTGAGTAGCTTGTAGTTAACATCGAAGAAACGTAGAAAATAGGTGGAGTAAGCCATTCGACCCTTCGAGCCAGCACCGCCATTCAATATCATCATGGCTGATCATCCACTATCAGTACCCTGTTCCTGCTTTCTCCCCACATCCCTCGATTCCGTTAGCCCCAAGAGCTACATCCAACTCTCTCTTGAAAACATCCAGTGAATTGGCCTCCACTGACTTCTGTGGCAGAGAATCCCACAGATTCACAACTCTCTGGGTGAAAAGGTTTTTCCTCATCTCAGTCTTAAATGGTCTCCCCTTATTCTTAAACTGTGTGTGACCCCTGGTACTGGACCCCCCCAATTTGGGGGAGTCCAATTAGCCCGTCCAACCCCTTAAGAATTTTATGTTTCCATAAGATCCCCCTCTCATCCTTCTAAATTCCAGTGTATACAAGCCCAGTCGACACGTTCTTTCATCATATGTCAGTCCCGCCATTTCGGGGATTAACCTGGTGAACCTACGCTGCACGCCCTCAATAGCAAGGACGTCCTTCCTCAAATTTGGAGACCAAAACTGCGCACAGTACTCCAGGTGCGGTCTCACTAGGGCCCTGTACAACTGCAGTAGGACCTCCTTGCTCCTAAACTCAAATCCTCTCGCTATGAATCGGAGAGACGCAAACGCCAGACGCTTTTGCCGCCCGGGGCCACGTGTGAAAACGCGCGCCGCCAGATTCGGGGGGACGGTTTCTTCCCGGCGGCTGAACCGTCCCACCGCAACCAGGGAGCGGCCTACAGCGTTCGGTTTAGAAACATAGAAAATAGGTGCAGGTGTAGGCCATTCGGTCCTTCGAGCCTGTACGCACCGCCATTCAATATGATCATGGCTGATCATCCAGCTCAGTAACCTGTACCTGCCTTCTCTCCATACCCCCTGATCCCTTTAGCCACAAGGGCCACATCTAACTCCCTCTTAAATATAGCCAACGAACTTGCCTCAACTACCTTCTGTGGCAGAGAATTCCACAGACTCACCACTCTCTGTGTGAAGAAATGTTTTCTCATCTCGGTCCTAAAAGACTTCCCCCTTATCCTTAAGCTGTGACCCCTGGTTCTGGACTCCCCCAACATCGGGAACAATCTTCCTGCATCTAGCCTGTCCAACCCCTTAAGAATTTTATATGTTTCTATAAGATCCCCCCTCAGTCTTCTAAATTCCAGCGAGTACAAGCCGAGTCTATCCAGTCTTTCTTCATATGAAAGTCCTGCCATCCCAGGGATCAATCTGGTGAACCATCTCTGTACTCCCTCTACGGCAAGAATGCATATTCCTCAGATTAGGAGATCAAAACTAGAGACACAGCGCGGAAAAACAGGCCCTTCGGCCCCACCGGGTCCGGGCCGACCGGCGATCCCCGCACATTAACACCACCACATTAACACGCGCCAGGGACAATTCACACTTACACCGAGCTCAGTTACCTACAAACCCGCACGTCTTTGGAGTGTGGGGGGGAAACTGAAGAGCTCGGGAGAAAACCCACGCAGGTCACGGAGAGAACGTGCAAACTCCGTACTGACAGCGCCCGTGGTCGGGATGGAACCCGGGTCTCTGGCGCTGCAAGCGCTGTAAGGCGGCCACTCCACTGTGATCAATCTTTCCCTCTCAACCCCATTCTCCTGCCTTCTTCCCATAACCCTTGACATCTTTACTAGTCAAGAACTCCAAAGACGTGCAGGTTTGTAGGTTAATTGGCTCAGTGTAAATGTAAAAATTGTCCCTAGCGTGTGTGTGTGTGTGTGGGATAGTGTTAATGTGCGGGGATCGCTGGTCGGCGCGGACCGGTGGGCCGAAGGGCCTGTTTCCGTGCTGTATCGCGAAAACTCGTCGGGACTTCCGCGGCCGATCGGCCGAGTCCGGCGCACCGGAATATGGGCTCGGCTGGAACCGGCGGAACCGTTCCCGTAGCCGGCTTTAGACAATAGACAATGGGTGCAGGAGGAGGCCATTCAGCCCTTCGAGCCTGCACCACCATTCAATGTGATCATGGCTGATCATTCACAATCAGTACCCCGTTCCTGCCCTCTCCCCATACCCCCTGACTCCGCTATCCTTAAGAGCTCTATCTAGCTCTCTCTTGAATGCATTCAGAGAATTGGCCTCCACTGCCTTCTGAGGCAGAGAATTCAACAAATTCACAACTCTCTGACTGAAAATGTTTTTCCTCATCTCAGTTCTAAATGGCCGACCCCTTATTCTTAAACTGTGTGTGGCCCCTGGTTCGGGACTCCCCCAACTTTGTTTCCTGTCTCTAACGTGTCCAACCTCTTAATAATCTTATACGTTTCGATAAGATCTACTCTCATCCTTCTAAATTCCAGTGTATACAAGCCTAGTCGCTCCAGTCTTTCAACATACGAGTCCCGCCAATTCCGGGAATTAACCTGGTGAACCTACGCTGCACGCCCTCAATAGCAAGAATATCCTTCCTCAAATTTGGAGTCCAAAACTGCACACAGTACTCCAGGTGCGGTCTCACTAGGGCCCGGTACAACTGCAGAAGGACCTCTTTGCTCCGATACTCAACTCCTCTTGTTATGAAGGCCAACATTCCATTGGCTTTCTTCACTGCCTGCTGTACCTGCATGCTTCCTTTCAGTGACTGATGCACTAGGACACCCAGATCTCGTTGTACGTCCCCTGTTCCTAACTTCAACTTCAGGTTGATTTATCGACACACAATCGACGTCTGAATCTGCGGAAAACTACTTACCCCATTCCCTGCGCTGAAAACCTTCCTCCTCTTCGACCCAAACCTAAACAGACAAGAGAATTGTGTAGGAAGGAACTGCAGACGTTGGTTTAAACCGAAGATAGACGCGAAAAACTGGAGTAAATAAAATTAAGTTTAGACAATAGACAATAGGTGCAGGAGGAGGCCATTCGGCCCTTCGAGCCAGCACCACCATTCAATGTGATCATGGCTGACCATCCACAATCAGTACCCCGTTCCTGCCTTCTCCCCATACCCCCTGACTCCGCTATCCTTAAGAGCTCTATCTAGCTCTCTCTTGAATGCATTCAGAGAATTGGCCTCCACTGCCTTCTGAGGCGGAGAATTCCACACATTCACAACTCTCTGACTGAAAAAGTTTTTCCTCGTCTCCGTTCTAAATAGCCGACCCCTTATTCTTAAACTGTGTGGCCCCTTGTTCTGGACTCCCCCAACATAGGGAACATGTTTCCTGCCTCTAACGTGTCCAACCCCTTAATAATCTTATACGTTTCGATAAGATCTCCTCTCATCCTTCTAAATTCCAGTGTATACAAGCCTAGTCGCTCCAGTCTTTCAACATATGACAGTCCTGCCATTCCGGGAATTAACCTAGTAAACCTACGCTGCACGCCCTCAATAGCAAGAATATCCTTCCTCAAATTTGGAGACCAAAACTGCACACAGTACTCCTCTCATCCTTCTAAATTTCTGCTGCCTCAAATTTAGTTTCGAGATACAGGCCCTTCGGCCTACTGAGTCCGTGCCCACACTCATAGGCTGGTGTGCAAGGCCCCATTGGACGCCAAACATCCTTTTGCACCAGGATTTCTCGCCCAGGATTCACAGCAACTGGGACCTCAACGCCTGTCATCTCGTCACCCTTTCTCCCGTCATGCAGCGACCCTCTGGGGCTCCGGTTTCGACACACTAGGAGCATGGAGAACCGGCTGGGAACAGACATCGCCACTTCCTCAGCTCACTGCCGCACCGAACACCACAGCCCCACCCGGCTCGGAAATGCCCCACAAAGAGTGGGTCGTCCTGAACCGGCTCCGCACAGGGATCGGCTGATTCAACAATGCGGGCCCGGGCAGTGCGGGCCCGGACATTACAGGCCCGGACAGTACAGGCCCAGACAGTACAGGCCCAGACAGTACAGGCCCAGACAGTACAGGCCCGGGGGCCACTGTAGACCCGGACACTGAAGGCCCGGGGGGCGCTGTCTGCCAGGACAGTGTGGGCTAACGGAGCGTGTTCGGGGACACACACACACAGAGACACACACACTCACACACACTGACACACACGCACAGACACACACGCGCACACAGACAGAGACACGCAGACACAGGCCCACACACACACACACACGCAGAGACACAATCAGACGTAGGCCCACCCACACATGGAGACAGACAGAGGCGCGCGCGGGCAGACAGGAGCACGGGCAGACAGAGACAGGCCAACTCACTCAAAGGCAGGCGGACAGACAGACAGGGACACACGTGGACACGGACGGACGGACGGGGGGGAGGGGAGGTTTGGTGGCAGTGCACGGTTCTGAAGCGCGTCTCACCTCTGCCTCTTCCCCGTCCACGTCTGCCTCTCTCTGAGGTCCTGCCAAAGGTGCCGCTGGTCTTTACTCCGTCCAGCCCGTTCTCCTGGCCCCGAACTGCACACCAGGGGGGGGGGGGAGAGGAGGGAGGTGGAGAGGAGGGAGGTGGAGAGGAGGGAGGTGGAGAGGAGGGAGGGGGAGAGGAGGGAGGGGGGGAGAGGAGGGAGAGGAGGGAGAGGAGGTAGGGGGAGGGGGAGAGGGAAAGGAGGGGGAGAGGGAAAGGAGGGGGAGAGGGAAAGGAGGGGGAGAGGATTGGAGGGAGGGGGAGAGGAGTGGAGGGGGATAGGAGTGGAGGGAGGGGGATAGGAGTGGAGGGAGGGGGAGAGGAGGGAGGGGGAGAGGAGGGAGGGGGAGAGGAGGGAGGGGAGGGGGAGAGGAGGGGGGAAAGGGGGAGAGGGAAGAGAAACACATTCCAGGAGTTACACCCGTTTGCTCAGTTTTCATTTACATTAGTGCCACAGCGCGGAAACAGGCCCTTCGGCCCACCGACCCCATGCCGCCCAGCGATCCCCGCACACTAACACTATCCTACACCCACCAGGAACAATTTTCACATTTGCCCAGCCAATTAACCTACAAACCCACACGTCTTTGGAGTGTGGGAGGAAACCGAAGATCTCGGAGAAAACCCACGCAGGTCACAGGGAGAACGTACAAACTCCGTACAGACGGCGCCCGTGGTCGGGATCGAACCCGGGTCTCCGGCGCTGTGAGGCAGCAGCTCTACCCGCTGCGCCACCGCGTCGCCCGGTTTATAAAACCCCTAACAAAATGGCACCCACTAATCTCTGAGCGACTCCCTCCCACTGGCACCACGCCCGTCTCCCACAACAGAAATGTCATATGGTCATAAGCGATAGGAGCAGAATTAGGCCCTTCGATACTTCGGATCGGATCCGCTTTCAAATACAAGCCCAGCCGCTCCAGTCTTTCAACACGACGGGCCGAATGGCCTAATCCTAATCCGACAACTTGTGACAGGTTTTGGTTTTTAGCAGGAGGATGGTCCCGGGCCGGCCTCTGGCACGGCGGCAGCGACCGCATAGAAACATAGACAATAGGTGCAGGAGGCGGCCATTCGGCCCTTCGAGCCTGTACGCACCGCCATTCAATATGATCATGGCTGATCATCCAGCTCAGTATCCTGTACCTGCCTTCTCTCCATACCCCCTGACCCCTTTAGCCACAAGGGCCACATCTAACTCCCTCTTAAATATAGCCAATGAACTGGCCTCAACTACCTTCTGTGGCAGAGAATTCCACAGATTCACCACTCTCTGTGTGAAAAAAAACTTTCTCATCTCGGTCCTAAAAGACTTCCCCCTTATCCTTAAACTGTGACCCCTTGTTCTGGACTTCCCCAACATCGGGAACAATCTTCCTGCATCCAGCCTGTCCAAACCCCTTAAGAATTTTGTACGTTTCTATAAGATTCCCCCCTCAATCTTCTAAATTCCAGCGAGTACAAGCCGAGTCTATTCAGTCTTTCTTCATATGAAAGTCCTGCCATCCCAGGGATCAATCTGGTGAACCTTCTCTGTACTCCCTCTATGGCAAGAATGTCTTTCCTCAGATTAGGAGACCAAAACTGTACACAATACTCCAGGTGTGGTCTCACCAATGCCCTGTACAACTGCAGCAGAACCTCCCTGCTCCTATACTCAAATCCCCTCGCTATGAATGCCAACATACCATTGGCTTTCTTCACTGCCTGCTGCACCTGCATGCCTACTTTCAATGACTGGTGCACCATGACACCCAGGTCTCGTTGCATCTCCCCTTCTCCTAATGGGCCACCATTCAGGTAACAGTCTGCTTTCTTGTTCTGGCCACCAAAGTGGAAAACCTCACATTTATCCACCGCAAGGGCAGCACTTACACTCCCTGCCCCGGCTCGTGCCCCGCGCCCTCCTGCTGCCCCCCAGGCGCCGACGGCTGAACTCGCGCTCGCGGTCACGGATCTCTTTGCTCTCCTCGCCGCCGTCCGCCTGCCCGGCCTCCTTCTGTCCCGCCAAGCTCTTCTTCTTCCCCACCATCTCCCAGGAATCCTGCGTTCGGGAGAGAGGGGAGAGAGGGGAGAGAGAGAGAGAGACAGAGAGAGAGAGAGTGTGAGAGAAAATAGACAGATGCTGAGCGACAATAGACAACAGGTGCAGGAGGAGGCCATTTGAGGAAGGACATTCTTGCTATTGAGGGCGTGCAGCGTAGGTTCACCAGGTTCGTTCCCGGAACTGAGCTGGATGATCAGCCATGATCATATTGCATGGCGGTGCAGGCTCGAAGGGCCGAATGGCCTACTCCTGCACCGATTTTCTATGTTTCTATGTTTCTATGAATGGCGGGACTGCCATATGTTGAAAGACTGGAGCGACTAGGCTTGTATACACTGGAATTTAGAAGGATGAGAGGGAATCTTATCGAAACGCATAAGATTATTAAGGGATTGGGCACGTTAGAGGCAGGAAACATGTTCCCGATGTTGGGGGAGTCCAGAACCAGGGGCCATTTAGAACAGAGATGAGGAAAAACTTTTTCAGTTGTGAATCTGTGGAATTCTCTGCCTCAGAAGGCAGTGGAGGCCAATTCTCTGAGTGCATTCAAGAGAGAGCTAGATAGAGCTCTTAAGGATAGCGGAGTCAGGGGGTATGGGGAGAGGGCAGGAACGGGGTACTGATTGAGAATGATCAACCATGATCACATTGAATGGCGGTGCTGGCTCGAAGGGCCGAATGGTCTCCTCCTGCACCTATTGTCTATTTCGCACTTCGAGCCAGCACCGCCATTCATCGCGATCACGGCTGATCATCCACAATCAGTAACCCGTGCCTGCCTTCTCCCCATATCCCTTGATTCCGCTAGCCCCATGAGCTCTATCTAACTCTCTTTTAAATTCATCCAGTGAATTGGCCTCCACTGCCCTCTGTGGCAGAGAATTCCACAGATTCACAACTCTCTGGGTGAAAAAGTTTTTTCTCACCCCAGTTTTAAATGGCCTCCCCTTTATTCTTAGACTGTGTGGCCCCTGGTTCTGGACTCCCCCAACATTGGGAACATTTTTCCTGCATCTAGCTTGTCCAGTCTTTTTATAATTTTATACGTCTCTATAAGATCCTCTCTCGTGATCAAAACAAGGGCACGGTGGCGCAGCGGTAGAGTTGCTGCCTCACAGCGAATGCAGCGCCTGAGACCCGGGTTCGATCCCGACTTGGGACGCTGTCTGTACGGAGTTTGCACGTTTGGACAGGTACATGGATAGGAAAGGGTTGGAGTGACCTGGCCCAAACGTGGGCTGGTGGGACTCGTGGAAATGGGGCATGCTGGCCGATGTCGGCAAGTTGGGCCGAAGAGACCATGTGGCCCCTCGACCCAACTTGCCCATCTCCCACCTGCCTGCATTTGGTCCATATCCCTCTAAACCCGTCCGATCCACGTACCTGTCCAAATGATTATGAATTTAAAAGCGAGTTAGATGGAACTTTAGGGGCTAGCGGAATCGAGGGATATGGGGAGAAGGCAGGCACGGGTTACTGATTGTGGATGATCAGCCACGATCACAATGAATGGCGGTGCTGGCTCAAAGGGCCGAATGGCCTCCTCCTGCATCTATTTTCTATGTTTCTATGTTTCTATTACTGGAAGGAGGTGGAGGCTTTGCCAAAGGTGGAGAGGAGATTTAACAGGAATGATAGAAAAGGCACAAAGTGCCGGGATAACATTGACCTCAACGAATCAGGCAGCATTTCTGGAAAACGTGGACAGGGACATTTCTTCAGACTGATTGTAGGAGGGGGGTAAAGAACTGGGAGAGAGGGGAGGCGGGATGAAGCGTAGAAGGTAACAAGTGGATAAAATAGCCAGGGGGTTTCTCGAAACTAGTCACAGCAGTCACGCGAGCAATGTATAATGCCCATACACACAGACACGCATGCACACACATACAGACGCACACGCAAACACAAAACACGCGCACACAAAAAGCACTTACGCGCATACACAAAAAAGCACGTACGCACACACATAAAAGCACACACGCGCGCACGCGCAAACACAAGCACGCACGCGCACACAAGCACGCGCAAGCACGCCCGCGCGCACACAAAAAAACGTGCGCGCACACACAAAAGAGAACGTACTCACACACTAAACAGCATGCACACATATAAGCACGTACGCACACGCACAAACCTACACGTGCACAAAGCACGCACGCGATCAGACAAACGCACGTACGCACCCACACAAAACAGCACGTGCACAAAGCACGCACGCGATCAGACAAACGCACGTACGCACCCACACAAAACAGCACGTACGCGCGCACACACACACACACACAAACCTACACGTGCACAAAGCACGCACGCGATCACCCAAACACGCGCATGCACACAAGCACGTACGCGCACATACGCGCACACACACAAAAAGCACACACACACATAAGCACATACGCACACACACAAAGCACGCACTCACACATAAAAGCACTTACGCACACACGGAAAACTTACACATGCACAAAGCACGCACGCGATCACAAACACGCGCACAAGCACGTACACACACACACACAAAAAGCACGTGCACACAAAAAATGCACGCACGCACACGTAAAATACACTGCGATCACACAAACACGCACACGCACACACGCACACATACCCCCCCCCCCCCCCTCCCCCGCGCTACGCAGCGGCAGTACCGTGTCCGGATTCCCTTCCAGGAGCACGTTGATGGCCCGGTTGACGTCTCCATTGCAGTCGTGCAGAGCGATCATGCACTCATCCTGGTTTTTGCTCGTGATGTCGATCAGCTGCGGAGCACAAGAGGGGGAGCCGGGTCAGGCCACGTCTAACGATGGAGAATTCAACGATCGGCCCTTCTCCCTCGGGTTACCGAGGGTGACGCAAAAAAGCCGGAGTGACTCAGTGGGACGGGCAGCGTCTCCGGAGAGAAGGAACGGGGCGACGCTTCGGGTCGAGACTCTTCTTCGGACCACCACCCATTCCTTCTCAATTCCTTCCAATACTCCAGGTGCGGTCTCACCAAGGCCCTGTACAACTGCAGCAGAACTTCCCTGCTCCTAAACTCAAATCCCCTTGTTATGAAGGCCACCATACCATTGGCTTTCTTCACTGCCTGCTGCACCTGCACCTGCACGCTTGCTTTCAACATGACCTGGGTGTCGTTGTACACCGGTCATTGAAAGCAAGCGTGCAGGTGCAGCAGGCAGTGAAGAAAGCCAATGGTATGTTAGCATTCATAGCAAGAGGATTTGAGTTTAGGAGCAGGGAGGTTCTACTGCAGTTGTACAGGGCCTTGGTGAGACCGCACCTGGAGTATTGTGTACAGTTTTGGTCTCCTAATCTGAAGAAAGACATTCTAGCCACAGTTTAAGGGTCACAGCTTAAGGATAAGGGGGAAGTCTTTTAGGACCGAGATGAGAAAACATTTCTTCACACAGAGAGTGGTGAATCTGTGGAATTCTCTGCCACAGAAGGCAGTTGAGGCCAGTTCATTGGCTATATTTAAGAGGGAGTTAGATGTGGCCCTTGTGGCTAAAGGGATCAGGGGGTATGGAGAGAAGGCAGGTACGGGATACTGAGTTGGATGATCAGCCATGATCATATTGAATGGCGGTGCGTACAGGCTCGAAGGGCCGAATGGCCTCCTCCTGCACCTATTGTCTATGTTTCTATGTCTACGTTTCTCTCCAGAGACGCTGCCTGCCCCGCTGAGTAACTCCAGCTTCTTGTGTCTACCTTTGTGTCTGCAGTCCCTTCCTAAACATTGTTACTGAGGGATATAGGCTGAACATTGAATTGATAAGTTCATAACTCAGAGGTGCAGAATGAGGCCATTCGGCCCATCTAGTCCACTCCGCCATTCAATCACGGCTGATCTATCTCTCCCTCCCTAACCCCATTCTCCTGCCTTCTCCCCATAACCCCTGACACCCGCACTAATCAAGAATCTATCTATCTCTGCCTTAAATACACCCAATAACTTGTGGCCTCCACAGCCGTCTGTGGCAAAGAATCCCACAGATTCACCGCCCTCTGGCTAAAGAAATGCCTCCTCACCTCCTTCCTAAAGGAACGTCCTTTAATTCTGAGGCTGTGCCCTCTGGTTCTAGACTCTCCCACTAGTGGAAACATCCTCTCCACATCCACTCTATCCAGGCCGCTCACTGTTCTGTACGTTTCAATGAGGTTCCCCCCTCATCCTTCAAAACTCCAGCGAGTACAGGCCCAGTGCCCACAAACACTCATCGTATGTTAACCCGCTCATTCCTGGGATCGTTCTTGTAAACCTCCTCTGCAATCAAGGGATATGGGGAGAAGGCAGGCACGGGTTACTGATTGTGGATGATCAGCCCCGTGATCACGATGAATGGCGGCGCTGGCTGGAAGGGCCGAATGGCCTCCACAGACTGCACAACCAGCACTGCCCCCAGCAGACCGATAAATAAAGATAATCACCTTTATTTTATTTTTTTTAATGAACGCTTATTTACTTTTGCTATCCACTTTGCTGGTGTAACCCTGCAAATGTCCCCGTTGCGGGACAAATAAGTCAAGTCAAATCAAGTGCACGGTGGCGCAGCGGTAGAGTTGCTACCTTACAGCGAATGCAGCGCCGGAGACTCGGGTTCGATCCCGACTACGGGCGCCGTCTGTACGGAGCTTGTACGCTCTCCCCGTGACCTGCGTGGGTTTTCTCCGAGATCTTCGCTTTCCTCCCACACTCCAAAGACGTGCAGGTTTGTAGGTTAATTGACTGAGTAAATGTAAAAATTGTCCCTAGTGGGTGTAGGATAGTGTGAATGTGCGGGGATCGCTGGGCGGCGCGGACTCAATAGAAATAGGTGCAGGAGGAGGCCATTCGGCCCTTCGAGCCAGTACCACCATTCAATGTGATCGTGGCTGATCATTCTCAATCAGTACCCCGTTCCTGCCTTCTCCCCATACCCCCTGACTCCGCTATCCTTAAGAGCTCTATCCAGCTCTCTCTTGAATGCATTCAGAGAATTGGCCTCCACTGCCTTCTGAGGCAGAGAATTCCATAGATTCACAACTCTCTGACTGAAAAAGTTTTTCCTCATCTCAGTTGTAAATGGCCTACCCCTTATTCTTAAACTGTGTGGCTCCTGGTTCTGGACTCCCCCAACATTGGGAACATGTTTCCTGCCTCTAACGTGTCCAACCCCTTAATAATCTTATATAGCAGAACCAGGGACTGCAGAAGCTGTTTTACACAATAGGGCACAAAGTGCTGGAGTAACTCAGCGGGTCAGGCAGCATCTCTGGAGATAAGATCTCCTCTCATGCTTCTAAATTCCAGCGTATCCAAGCCCAGTTGCTCCAGTCTTTCAACATACGACAGTCCCGCCATCCCGGGAATACAAGCCCAGCCGCTGCAGTCTTTCAACACGACGGGCCGAATGGCCTAATTCTAATCCGACAACTTGTGACAGGTTTTTAGCAGGAGGATGGTCCCGGGCCGGCCTCTGGCACTGCAGCAGCGCCCGCATAGAAACATAGACAATAGGTGCAGGAGGAGGCCATTCGGCCCTTCGAGCCTGTACGCACCGCCATTCAATATGATCATGGCTGATCATCCAACTCAGTATCCCGTACCTGCCTTCTCTCCATACCCCCTGATCCCTTTAGCCACAAGGGCCACATCTAACTCCCTCTTAAATATAGCCAATGAACTGGCCTCAACTACCTTCTGTGGCAGAGAATTCCACAGATTTCCTCCCACACTCCAAAGACGTGCAGGTATGTAGGTTAATTGACTGGGTAAATGTAAAAATTGTCCCTAGTGTGTGTGTGTGTGTGGGATAGTGTTAGTGTGCGGGGATCGCTGGGCGGCGTGGACTCGGTGGGCCGAAGGGCCTGTTTCCGCGCTGTATCTCTAAATCTAAATCTAAATCTAAGTCAATTTATTTGTACAGCACATTTAAAAACAACCCGCGTTGACCAAAGTGCTGTACATCAGTTCGGGTACTAAGAAACGAACATACAATGGCACACAAACATAACAGCACATACATAAACAGTTCACAGCGCCCCCTCAGAGGGCCTCAAACACATAAAGGCATAAAACGAATAAAGGATTATTAATTAATATTCTACGTTTCTATGACCCTCTCCAGTCCCAGCACATCCTTCCTCAGATACGGGGCCGAAGACAGTCCGAATGCGGTCGTCTGACCAGCGCCTGATAAAGACTCTCAGTGTTTCTTCCCTGGTCCTTTCGACAAAGCTTTTTCTGTTTTTGCGCGAGATTGAACGGGCAAGACCCCCGAACGAAATAAGAGGGGTCTTGGGGCCGCCATGTTGGCAGCGGCTACCTCTGCCCACATTCCAGAGAGAGAGAGAGAGAGAGAGAGAGAGAGAGAGAGGCCCCACCCCAAGTGCCCCCCCCCCCCCGGGGAGAAGACACCAAACACCGACCTGCTTCACCTTCTCTTCAAAATCAGCGTCATTGTGGTCGGAAATCATCTGCGCGATTCGTATCTGCTCTGCCGTGGCCTTGAGAGGAGGGGAGAAAAGAGAGACAGTGACACACGGGGGCCATCTTGGAACACAGAGCCAAGTGAGTGGCCCTAGTGAGACAATACAATACAATACAATATATCTTTATTGTCATTGTACAGGGGTACAACGAGATTGGGAATGCGCCTCCCATACGATGCAGGCCGCACCTGGAGTACTGTGTGCAGTTTTGGTCTCCAGATTTGAGGAAGGATATTCTTGCCATTGAGGGCGTGCAGCGTAGGTTCACCAGGTTAATTCCCGGAATGGCGGGACTGTCGTATGTTGAAAGACTGGAGCGACTAGGCTTGTATACACTGGAATTTAGAAGGATGAGAGGGGATCTTATCGAAACGTGTAAGATTATTAAGGGGTTGGACACTTTAGAGGCAGGAAACATGTTCCCAATGTTGGGGGAGTCCAGAACAAGGGTCCACAGTTTAAGAATAAGGGGTCGGGCATTTAGAACGGAGATGAGGAAAAACATTTTTCAGTCAGAGTTATGAATCTGTGGGATTCTCTGCCTCTTCTTCAGTCTGAAGAAGGGTCTCGACCCGAAACGTCACCCATTCCTTCTCTCCTGAGATGCTGCCTGACCCGCTGAGTTACTCCAGCATTTTGTGAAATAAGAGCTCTATCTAGCTCTCTCTTGAAAGCATCCAGAGAATTGGCCTCCACTGCCTTCTGAGGCAGAGAATTCCACAGATTCACAACTCTCCGACTGAAAAAATGTTTCCTCATCTCCGTTCTAAATGGCCGACCCCTTATTCTTAAACTGTGTGGGCCCTGGTTCTGGACTCCCCCAACATCCTGAACATGTTTCCTGCCTCTAACGTGTCCAATCCCTTAATAATCTTATACGTTTCAATAAGATCCCCTCTCATCCTTCTAAACTCCAGCGTATACAAGCCCAGTCGCTCCAGTCTTTCAACGTACGACAGTCCCGCCATTCCGGGAATTGTCTTGAAGGAACGTCTGTTGATTCTGAGGCCATGATCTCTGGTCCTAGACTAGTGGGCGGCACGGTGGCGCAGCAGTAGAGTTGCTGCCTTATAGTGAATGCAGCGCCAGAGACCCGGGTTCAATCCCCACTACAGGTGCTGTCTGTATGGAGTTTGCATGTTCTCCCCGTGACCTGCGTGGGTTTTCTCCGAGATCACCGGTTTCCTCCCACACTCCAAAGACGTGCAGGTTTGCAAGTTAATTGACTGGGTATAAAGGTAAATAGTCCCGAGTATGTGTAGGATAGTGTTTGTGTGCGGGGATCGCTGGTCGGCGCGGACCCGGTGGGCCGAAGGGCCTGTTTCCGCGCTGTAACCCTAAACTAAACTAAAACTAAACTAGTGGAAACATCCTCTCCACATCCACTCTATCCAGGCCGCTCACTGTTCTGTACGTTTCAATGAGCTCCCCCCTCATCCTTCTAAACTCCAGCGAGTACAGGCCCAGTGCCCACAAACTTAACCATTATAGGTTACTTGTGTGGGAAGGAACTGAGGATGCTGGTTTAAACCTTCTGCAGTTGTACAGGGCCCTAGTGAGACCGCACCTGGAGTACTGTGTGCAGTTATACAGGGCCCTAGTGAGACCGCACCGGGAGTACTGTGTGCAGTTGTACCGGGCCCTAGTGAGACCGTACCTGGAGTACTGTGTGCAGTTGTACAGGGCCCTAGTGAGACCGCACCTGGAGTACTTTGTGCAGTTTTGGTCTCCAAATTTGAGGAAGGACATTCTTGCTATTGAGGGCGTGCAGCGTAGGTTCACCAGGTTAATTCCCGGAATTGCGGGACTGTCATATGTTGAAAGACTGGAGCGACTAGTCTTGTATACACTGGAATTTAGAAGGATGAGAGAAGATCGTATCGAAACGTATAAGATTATTAAGGGGTTGGACACGTTAGAGGCAGGAAACATGTTCCCAATGTTGGGGGAGTCCAGAACCAGGGGCCACACAGTTTAAGAATAAGAGGTCGGCCATTTAGAACTGAGATGAGGAAAAACTTTTTCAGTCAGAGAGTTGTGAATCTGTAGAATTCTCTGCCTCAGAAGGCAGTGGAGGCCAATTCTCTGAATGCATTCAAGAGAGAGCTGGATAGAGCTCTTAAGGATAGCGGAGTCAGGGGGTAAGGGGAGAAGGCAGGAACGGGGTATATCATATCATATCATATCATATCATATATATACAGCCGGAAACAGGCCTTTTCGGCCCACCAAGTCCGTGCCGCCCAGCGATCCCCGTACATTAACACTATCCTACACCCAATAGGGACAATTTTTACATTTATCCAGCCAATTAACCTACATATTGAGAATGATTGAGAACGATCAGCCATGATCACATTGAATGGCGGTGCTGGCTCGAAGGGCCGAGCGGCCTCCTCCTGCATCTATTGTCTATTGTCTAAACCGTAGAGTACCTCAGCGGGTCGAGCGGCATCTCTGGAGAGAAGGAACGGGCGACGTTTCGGGTCGAGACCCTTCTTCAGGCTCCCCCTTGAAAACATCCAGTGAAGAAGGGTCTGGAGGCGAAACTTCACCCACGCCACCTCTCCAGAGATGCTGCGTGTTACCCGCCCAGAGTTCCTCCCGCGCAGGTGGCGATGATGGGTGGCGCCGCGCTTGGAGGGGCCAGTTTGGCGCGCGATCGCTGGAGGTTACCTGTGGCCGCTGTTTCTGCTGTGCCTGATTCTGTGTCTGTGTCTGATCCCAGTTGCCACGGGCACGAGGGGTGCCCACCGATGTCATCATTTACAGTATATACAAATAACAGTATTTACAAGGTACAAACCTGGAAAGGAGAAGAGAGAGAGAGAGAGAGAGAGAGAGGGGGAAAAAATAAATAAGGCAGGCGAGGAGAAGCATTTCGGACAACGTTTTCCAACAAGGGGTCAAAACGGAAGAGATAAAGGCACAAAAAGCTGGAGAAACAGGCCCTTCGGCCCACCGGGTCCGTGCCGACCAGCGATCTCTCCGGGTCATTCATAGACAATAGCCAACAGGTGCAGGAGGAGGCCATTCGGCCCTTCGAGCCAGCACCACCATTCACTGTAATCATGGCTGATGATTAGACAATAGACAACAGGTGCAGGAGGAGGCCATTCGGCCCTTCGAGCCAGCACCACCATTCACTGTAATCATGGCTGATGATTAGACAATAGATAATAATAATAATAATAATAATAAACATTTATTTTTTATAGCGCTTTTCCAAATGCTCAAAGACGCTTTACAAAAACAGTCAAGACATAAAAACAAACAGACAAACTATCCCGACGGAGAAACGGCGAACAAATAGCGCGCCGCCATTCAATGTGATCACGGCTGATCATCCACAATCAGTACTCCGTTCCTGCCTTCTCCCCATAACCCCCTGACTCCGCTATCCTTAAGAGCTCTATCTAGCTCTCTCTTGAATGCATTCAGAGAATCGGCCTCCACTGCCTTCTGAGGCAGAGAATTCCACAGATTCACAACTCTCTGACTGAAAAAGTTTTTCCTCATCTCCGTTCTAAATGGCCGACCCCTTATTCTTAAACTGTGTGTGGCCCCTGGTTCTGGACTCCCCCAACATCGGGGACATGTTTCCTGCCTCTAACGTGTCCAACCCCTTAATAATCTTATACGTTTCGATAAGATCCCCTCTCATCCTTCTAAATTCCAGTGTATACAAGCCTAGTCGCACCAGTCTTTCAACATATGACAGTCCCGACATTCCGGGAATTCTCTGAATGCATTCAAGAGAGAGCTAGATAGAGCTCTTAATGATAGCGGAGTCAGGGGGTATGGGGAGAAGGCAGGAACGGGGTACTGATTGTGAATGATCAGCCATGATCACATTGAATGGCGGTGCTGGCTCGAAGGGCTGAATGGCCTCCTCCTGCACCTGTTGTCTACTGTCTATTCACACCATCCTATACCCACTAGCAAAGATACTAGAGGAGCAAGATGGACCACTCTGTCAAAATCACCTACACTGAAGTTTAAGAAAATAACTGCAGATGCTGGTACAAATCGAAGGTATTTATTTCACAAAATGCTGGAGTAACTCAGCGGGTCAGGCAGCATCTCAGGAGAAGGAATGGGCGACCTTTCGGGTCGAGACCCTTCTTCAGACTGATGTCGGGGGGGCGGGACAAAGGATATAGATGGAGACAGGAAGATAGAGGGAGAACTGGGAAGGGGGTGGGGAAGAGAGGGACAGAGGAACTATCTAAAGTTGGAGAAGTCAATGTTCATACCGCTGGGCTGCAAGCTGCCCAGGCGAAATATGAGGTGCTGTTCCTCCAATTACTGAAGTGTACTACGCAAAAGGAGCGTAACGTCCGCCATTTTAGTAGGCAAAACCCGCCATTTTAGTAGGCAAACCCCGCCATTTTAGTAGGCAAAATCCGCCATTTTAGTAGGCAAAACCCGCTGTTCGCTCTGCCTCTCGCAGTGTAATCAATGTTTTGGGGGAACAGTTTGTGTGATACCATTAAAATGCAGAATATATCTCATCTATCAACTCACAGATCTTTGTTATTTTTCTTTTAAAATGTTTCTGCAAGTTTCCGCCTACTAAAATGGCCGCCGTGACGTGCTACGGTTTTTATGGTCGAGTGGTCTATCTTGCTCTGCTCTATTATCTTTGCTCACCAGGGACAATTTTGACATTTTCACCAAGTCAATTAACCTACAAACCCGCACGTCTTTGGAGCGTGGGAGGAAACCGAAGATCTCGGAGAAAAACCCACGCACAGACCTCCCGACATTTGATTTTACAAATTCATAATATTGATGTCCAAAATTCATAATTCTACATCAAAATTCACAATGCAACATTTCAGCAACAGGAAATAATGGCAAGCAAAATGCGCATACACTCATGTGCGAAAAACGACTAACTATGTACTAAAACTCTCGTTTGTTTGTTCCTAAACTACAGCCAAAACAGTACACATTTTAGGCCCACCTTTTAGGCCCACGCGACAATTTTAGGCCCACCTTACTCACCGTCGTCCCTTTGGTGCTAACGGAAGGAGTTTCCATGAAATCGGTGTTATGTTTTTAAAGTTATTCACATTTTAAAGTTTAAAATCTATCTCCTAGGGAGGGAGGGGGGAGGGAAGGAGGGGGGGGGGGAGAGAGGAGGGGAGGAGAGGAGAGGAGAGGAGGAGAGGAGGAGAAGAGAGGGGAGGAGAGAGGAGGGGAGGAGAGGAGGGGAGGAGCAGAGAGGAGGGTTGAGGGGAAGGAGTGGTGGGGGAGGGGAGGAGAGGGGAGGGGAGGAGAGAGGAGGGGAGGAGAGAGGAGGGGAGGAGGGAGGAGGGGAGGAGCAGAGAGGGGGGTTGAGGGGAAGGAGTGGTGGGGGAGGGAAGGAGAGAGGAGGGGAGGAGCAGAGAGGGGGGTTGAGGGGAAGGAGTGGTGGGGAGGGGAGGAGAGAGGAGGGGAGGAGAGAGGAGGGGAGGAGAGGAGAGAGGAGGAGAGGAGAGAGGAGGAGAGGAGAGAGGAGGAGAGGGGATGGAGGGGAGTGGATGGAGGGGAGGGGAGGAGAAGGTGCTGCACCAATGCAGGAGAGGTGTGAGCCCAACGGGTCCATTTGGTCTAGTTATTTCCAACAGTCTGTAGTATTTGGACTACATGTACAATGTCAGGCCTATCAAGAGTATATTCCACTATTTATAGAACGGCTATTGAACAGAAATACTTATTGCGACTCTAAGAAAAAATTGTTTGGTTTTGTTTTTTCTATTTTGCTTTTCTCCTTACACATCCCAATTCTCTTGGTATCGAATAAAAGAACAACGGTCATAAATGGTCAAGACAGAAAGCAAAGAGTGGGGATAAATGGGTCCCTTTCAGAATGGCAGGCAGTGACTAGTGGGGTACCGCAAGGCTCGGTGCTGGGACCGCAGCTATTTACAATATACATTAATGACTTGGATGAAGGGATTAAAAGTACCATTAGCAAATTTGCAGATGATACAAAGCTGGGTGGTAGTGTGAACTGTGAGGAAGATGCTATGAGGTTGCAGGGTGACTTGGACAGGTTGTGTGAGTGGGCGGATGCATGGCAGATGCAGTTTAATGTAGATAGGTGTGAGGTTATCCACTTTGGTGGCAAGAACAGGAAGGCAGATTATTATCTGAATGATGTCAAGTTAGGAAAAGGGGACGTACAACGAGATCTGGGTGTCCTAGTGCATCAGTCACTGAAAGGAAGCATGCAGGTACAGCAGGCAGTGAAGAAAGCTAATGGAATGTTGGCCTTCATAACAAGAGGAGTTGAGTATAGGAGCAAAGAGGTCCTTCTGCAGTTGTACAGGGCCCTAGTGAGACCGCACCTGGAGTACTGTGTGCAGTTTTGCTCTCCAAATTTGAGGAAGGATATTCTTGCTATTGAGGGCGTGCAACGTAGGTTTGCTAGGTTAATTCCCGGAATGGCGGGACTGTCGTATGTTGAAAGACTGGAGCGACTAGGCTTGTATACACTGGAATTTAGAAGGATGAGAGAAGATCTTATCGAAACGTATAAGATTATTAAGGGGATGGACACGTTAGAGGCAGGAAACATGTTCCCAATGTTGGGGGAGTCCAGAACAAGGGGCCACAGTTTAAGAATAAGGGGTAGGCCATTTAGAACAGAGATGAGGAAAAACTTTTTCCTGTCAGTGAGTTGTGAATCTGTGGAATTCTCTACCTCAGAATGCAGTGGGGGCCAATTCTCTGAATGCATTCAGATGTGGAACTCTCTGCCTCAGAAGGCAGTGGAGGCCAATTCTCTGAATGCATTCAAGAGAGAGCCAGATAGAGCTCTTAAGGATAGCGGAGTCAGGGGGTATGGGGAGAAGGCAGGAACGGGGTACTGATTGAGAATGATCGGCCATGATCACATTGAATGGCGGTGCTGGCTCGAAGGGCCGAATGGCCTGCTCCTGCATCTATTGTCTATTGTCACTGATTTTCTGGCACTCTTGGTTCCAGAGCTTTGCTGGTTTATCCAGCCGGCCAAGAAAGTCGCTCGGCAATGGGGATAGATGTGCCGGCTCCATTCTCAATCAGTACCCCGTTCCTGCCCTCACCCCATACCCCCTGACTCCGCTATCCTTAAGAGCTCTATCTAGCTCTCTCTTGAATGCATTCAGAGAATTGGCCTCCACTGCCTTCTGAGGCAGAGAATTCCACAGATTCACAACTCTCTGACTGAAAAAGTTTTTCCTCGTCTCAGTTCTAAATGGCCGACCCCTTATTCTTAAACTGTGGTCTTAAACTGTATCAAACTGGGTGGTTAATTCTTCACTGAGAAACATAGAAAATAGGTGCAGGAGGAGGCCATTTTGCCCTTCAGGCTAGCACCGACAATTTGTACATTTTTACCAAGCCAATTAACCTACAAACTTGCACGTCTTCGGAGCGTGGGAGGAAACCGGAGCACCCGGAGAAATCCCACGCAGGTCATGGGGAGAACGTACAAACTCCGTACAGACAGCGCCCGTAGTCGGGATCGAACCCGGGTCTCCGGCACTGCATTCGCTGTAAGGCGGCAACTCTACCGTTGAGCCACCGTGCAGGTGTATGGAACGAGCTGCCGGAGGAGGTAGTTGAGGCTGGGACTATCCCAACGTTTAAGAGACAGTTCGACGGTACATGGATAGGACAGGTTTGGAGGGATATGGGCCAAGCGCGGGGCAGGTGGGACTAGTGTAGATGGGGCATGTTGGCCGGTGCGGGCAAGTTGGGTCAAGGGGGCCTGTTTCCGCGGGGGCCTGGATCACTCTGTGACAGGCCAAGGCCACAGCGAGGTGTTTTGTTGAGAGTTCCGCTGCCCACCTTACAGGAAGGGCTTGAGTACTGTGTGCAGCTTTGGTCTCCAAATTTGAGGAAGGATATTCTTGCTATTGAGGGCGTGCAGGGTAGGTTCACCAGGTTAATTCCCGGCATGGCGGGACTGTCGTATGTTGAAAGACTGGAGCGACTGGGCTTGTACACACTGGAATCTAGAAGGATGAGAGGGGATCTTATCGAAACATATAAGATTATTAAGGGATTGGACACGTTAGAGGCAGGAAACATGTTCCCGATGTTGGGGGAGTCCAGAACCAGGGGCCACACAATTTAAGAATAGGGGTCGGCCATTTAGAATGGAGATGAGGAAAAACATTTTCAGTCAGAGAGTTGTAAATCTGTGGAATTCTCTGCCTCAGAAGGCAGTGGAGGCCGATTCTCTGAATGCATTCAAGAGAGAGCTAGATAGAGCTCTTAAGGATAGCAGAGTCAGGGGGTATGGGGAGAAGGCAGGAATGGGGTACTGATTGAGAATGATCAGCCATGATCACATTGAATGGCGGTGCTGGCTCGAAGGGCCGAATGGCCTCCTCCTGCATCTATTGTCTATTGTCACTGATTTTCTGGCACTCTTGGTTCCAGAGCTTTGCTGGTTTATCCAGCCGGCCAAGAAAGTCGCTCGGCAATAGGGATAGATGTGCCGGCTCCATTCTCAATCAGTACCCTGTTCCGAGTTAATCCAGCATTTTGTGGATAAATACCTTCGATTTGTACCAGCATCTGCAGTTATTTTCTTACACTGAATGGCGGTGATGGCTCGAAGGGCCGAATGGCCTACTCCTGCACCTATTGACGGATTAAAAGCCGGCGCGGTCGACAGCGGTGAAGTATCGTCACGGGGAGGGACCAGTCGCAGCCTGGGGAGTGTGGTCTTTGGATCAAAAGGGAGACAGCGGTGTGGAGAGGTCAGAGAATTTAAATCAAGAGCCCGGTTTGTGGCGCCAGGAAGGACTAGCTGCCCTTCAGCGAACGCTCCTGGAAACATTCAAATCAGCCATGCAAATATAGAGATGGAAAGTGCGATAGACGTTTAGGTGGAAAGGCCAGATTTAGTACGCGGGAAAAACGCTGCAGATGCTGGTGACAGCATCTCGGGAGAGAAGGAATGGGTGACGTTTCGGGTCGAGACCCCTCTTCAGACTGACTTCAGACCCGAAACGTCACCCATTCCTTCCGAAACGTCACCCATTCCTTCCGAAACTGGATAGACTAGGCTTGTACTCGCTGGAATTTAGAAGACTGAGGGGGGATCTTATAGAAACATATAAAATTCTTAAGGGGTTGGAGAGGCTAGTCAAGTCAAGTCAAGTCAATTTTATTTGTATAGCACATTTAAAAACAACCCACGTTGACCAAAGTGCTGCACATCTGATTAGGTTCCAATGGAAAAAAAAATGAAACATACAGTAGCACGCAAACAGTTCACAGCGCCTCCTCAATGAGCCTCAAACGCTAGGGAGTAGAAATAAGTTTTGAGCCTGGACTTAAAGGAGTCGATGGAGGGGGCAGTTCTGATGGGGAGAGGGATGCTGTTCCACAGTCTAGGAGCTGCAACCGCAAAAGCTCGGTCACCCCTGAGCTTAAGCCCAGACCGCGGGATAGTGAGTAGCCCCAAGTCGGCCGACCTGAAGGACCTGGAGTTAGAGAGGGGGGTTAGAAGATTTTTGATGTAGGGGGGGAGTGTCCATTTAGGGCTTTATACGTGAATAGGAGGAGCTTGAAGTTGATTCTGTACCGTACAGGGAGCCAGTGGAGAGAGGCCAGAATCGGGGTGATGTGGTCCCTTTTACGGGTACCCGTCAGGAGTCTCGCTGCGGCGTTTTGGACCAGTTGCAGGCGGGACAGGGAAGATTGGCTGATCCCAGTGTATAGGGAGTTGCAGTGGTCTAGGCGGGAGGAAATGAAAACGTGAATGATTTTTTCTGTGTCGTCGAATTGGAGGAAAGGTTTGATTTTAGCTATGGTTCGAAGTTGGAAGAAGCTGGCTTTTACCACAGCGTTGACTTGCTTATCAAATTTTAATGCAGAGTCAAATATCATGCCGAGGTTTTTGACATGCGGTTTGACTAGGCAGGATAGACTTCCAAGACTGCCTGTTATCAATTTGATGGAGTCGGGGGGGCCGAATAGGATGACCTCAGACTTGCTCTCATTTAATTGGAGGAAGTTCTGTGCCATCCAACATTTTATGTCCTCAAGGCAGTGTAAGAGGCTGTTTAAATTTGACTGGTTGTTGGGTTTCTGGGGGAGGTAAAGCTGAGTGTCATCGGCATAGCAGTGGAAAGAAATGCCGTGCCTTTGAATGATTTGGCCAAGGGGGAGCATGTATAGAGAGAAGAGAATGGGGCCTAGGATTGAGCCTTGTGGAACTCCGCAGGAGAGGCTAGCTGGAGCAGAGGAATAACTGCCTATGTTGATGGCGAAACTCCTATCTTTGAGGTACGAAGCGAACCAGCTCAGGGCAGTGCCATCAATGCCAACCGCGTACCGGAGACGGTCAATAAGGATGGTGTGGTCCACTGTATCGAACGCTGCGCTGAGGTCGAGAAGGAGCAGGATTGCACAGTCGCCGGTGTCGCGAGAAGCAGGTCGTTGTGTACCTTCAACAAGGCAGACTCTGCTGTGGTGGGCTCTGAAACCTGACTGGAAACTTTCCAGGATGGTGTTTTGGTGCAGGTAGGGCACTAATTGGTTTAGAATTGCCTTTTCAAGGCTAGATGCGGGAAGATTGTTCCCGATGTTGGGGGAGTCCAGAACCAGGGGTCACAGCTTAAGGATAAGGGGGAAGTCTTTTAGGACCGAGATGAGAAAACATTTCTTCACACAGAGAGTGGTGAATCTGTGGAATTCTCTGCCACAGAAGGTAGTTGAGGCCAGTTCATTGGCTATATTTAAGAGGGAGTTAGATGTGGCCCTTTTTGCTAAAGGGATCAGGGGGTATGGAGAGAAGGCAGGTACAGGTTACTGAGCTGGATGATCAGCCATGATCATATTGAATGGCGGTGCAGGCTCGAAGGGCCGAATGGCCTACTCCTGCACTATGTTTCTATGTTTCTATGAAACGTCACCCATTCCTTCTCTCCAGAGATGCTGCCCGACAGGAAGGTACGTGAATCGGGCAGGGGTGGTGGGATACGAGTCTATTATTTCTTCTTTTTTTTTAGATTTTGATTTAGAGATACAGCGCGGAAACAGGCCCTTCGGCCCACCGGGTCCGCGCCGCCCAGCGATCCCCGCACATTAACACTATCCTACACACACACTAGGGACAATTTTTACTTTTGCCAAGCCAATTAACCTACAAACCTGTACGTCTTTGGAGTGTGGGAGGAAACCGAAGATCTCGGAGAAAACCCACGCAGGTCGCGGGGAGAACGTGCAAACTCCGTACAGACGGCGCCCGTAGTAAGGATCGAACCTGAGTCTCCGGCGCTGCATTCGTTGTAAGGCGGCAACTCTACCGCTGTGCCACCGTGCCGCCTGGTGGCGCAGCGGTAGAGTTGCTGTCATTTTGAGTCATACAGCTTGCAAACAGGCCCTTCAGCCCAACTTCCCCCAGCCGACCCTGATGCCCCATCCGCACTAGTCCCACCTGCCCGCATTTGGCCCATATCCCTCCTAACCTTTCATGTGCATGTACCTGTCCAAATGTCATTTAAAAGTTGTTAAAGTCCCTCCCTCGACAACCTCCTCTCACTGGGAAACAAAAACTGCAGATGCTGGTTTAAATTGAAGGTGGACACAAAATGCCGGAGTAACTCAGCGGGTCGGGCAGCATCTCGGGAGAGTAGGAATGGGTGACGTTTCGGGACGAGACCCTTCTTCAGATCCTTGTGGTACCTGGAAAGTGCGAGGGCTGTTGAGGATGCGAGACCTAGGCAGGAAGACTAGATTTAGTACGCAGGTAAAAACTGCAGATGCTGGTTACAATCGAAGGCAGGCATAAAATGCTGGAGTAACTCAGCGGGTCTGGCAGCATCTCGAGAGAGAAGGAATGGGTGACGTTTCGGGTCGAGACCCTTCTTCAGACTGAAGAAGGGTCTCGACCCGAAGACTAGATTTAGTTCAGTTTAGTTGGCGGAAACAGGCCTTTCGGCCTACCGAGTCCGCGCCGAACAGCGATCCCCGCACACAAGTACTACCCTACACAGACTAGGGACAATTTTACATTTATACCAAACCAATTAACCTACAAACCTTTGGAGTTAACCTACTATTAACCTACAAACCTGCATATCTTTGGAGTTTAGTTTAGTGATCAGTGACTGATCAGCCATGATCGCATTGAATGGCGGTGCTGGCTCGAAGGGCTGAATGGCCTACACCTGCACCTATTGTCTATTGTCACAGTGCGGAAACAGGCCTTTCAGCCCACCAGGTCCGCGCCGACCAGCGATCCCCGTACATTAACACTATCGTACACACCGGGGACAATTTTTATACTTGTACCAAACCAATTAACCTACAAACCTTTGGAGTTAACCTACAATTAACCTACAAACCTACGTCTTTGGAGTTTAGTTTAGTTTAGAGACACAGTGCGGAAACAGGCCCTTCGGCCCACGGAGTCCGCGCCGACCAGCGATCCCCGCACACTAACACTATCCTACACACTTGGGACAATTTTTACACTTGTACCAAGCCAATCAACCTACAAACCTGTATGTCTCTGGAGTGTGGGAGGAAACCGGAGTTCCAGGAGAAAACCCACGCAGGTCACGGGGAGAACGTGCAAACTCCGTACAGACGGCGCCCGTAGTCGGGATGGAACCCAGGTCCCGGGCGCTGTAAGGCAGCAACTCTACCACCGCGCCATCCCTTTAGCATGAGAAAGGATGCTGTTTACTTTAAAAGGCACAAAGTGCTGGAGCAACTGTCCCTAGCGCGTGTAGGTAGGATGATGCAAGTGTGCGGGGGACCAGCTGGCAGGCAGCTCAAAGCACCACACACCATTTGAGAAGCAGGCTTAAGACGAGAGGTGGGAGTTTTATAGGGCATGTACGTTGAAGTCTGGGATGCAACGCCAGAATAGATGGTGGACTTGTTGGACAGGATTAAATCATTTCGGAGGCAGATGCACAGCCACAAATAGGCAGAGCAGAGAAGGAGTAGGGAAAAAACAGCTGACGCTGGTTGAAATCGAAGGAAGACGCAAAATGCTGGAGTAACTCAGCGGGTCGGGCAGCATCTCGGGAGAGAAGGAATGGTCGAGCCCCGAAACGTCACCTATTCCTTCTCTCCCGGGATGCTGCCTGACCCGCTGAGTTACTCCAGCATTTTATGTCTACCTTCGATTTAAACCAGCATCTGCAGTTGTTGTCCAGGAGCCCTGCATTTCACTTGTGTTTGTCTGAAGAAGGGTCTCGACTCGTTAAACGTCGCCCATGCCATCTCCCCATGCCATCTCCCCATACCCCCTGACTCCGCTATCCTTAAGAGCTCTATCTAGCTCTCTCTTGAATGCATCCAGAGGATTGGCCTCCACTGCCTTCTGAGGCAGAGAATTCCACAGATTCACAACTCTCTGACTGAAAAAGTTTTTCCTCATCTCCGTTCTAAATGGCCGACCCCTTATTCTTAAACTGTGTGGCCCCTGGTTCTGGACTCCCCCAACATTGGGAACATGTTTCCTGCCTCTAACGTGTCCAACCCCTTAATAATCTTATACGTTTCGAAAAATCCCCTCTCATCCTTCTAAATTCCAGTGTGTACAAGCTTAATCGCTCCAGTCTTTCAACATATGACAGTCCCGCCATTCCTGGAATTAACCTGGTGAACCTACGCTGCACGCCCTCATTGATGTTATCTGGAATGAGTTTCCAGAGGAGGTGGTGGAGGCCGATACAATTACAACGTTAAATAGGAAGGAGAAAAAAACTGCAGATGCTGGTTAAAATCGAAGGTAGACACAAAATGCCGGAGTAACTCATCGGGTCGGACAGCATCACGGTAGAGAAGGAATGGGCGACGTTTCGGGTCGAGACCCTTCTTCAGGCGGACAATTTCAGACTGACCCTACTTCAGACTGACAACTTCAGACCCGAAACGTCACCCATTCCTTCTCTCCAGAGATGCTGCCTGACCCGCTGAGTTACTCCAGCTTTTTGCATCTATCATTAAGTTAGGAAGGTGTGTGAATCAGGCAGGGGTGGTGGGATAAGAATCTATCATTTCGAGTCATACAACTTGCAAACAGGCCCTTCAGCCCAACGTTCCCATGCCGACCCTGATACCCCATCCGCACAAGTCCCGCCTGCCCGCATTTGGCCCATTTCCCTCTTAACCTTTCCTGCCCAAATGTCATTTAAAAGTTGTTAAAGTCCCTCCCTCAACAACCGCCTCTCACTGGGAAGCAAAGACTGGAGACGCTGGTTTAAATCGAAGGTAGACACAAAATGCTGGAGTAACTCAGCGGGTCAGGCAGCATCTCGGGAGAGAAGGAATGGGCGACGTTTCGGGTCGAGACCCTTCTTCGGTCGGACAATTTCAGACTGACCCTACTTCAGACTGACAACTTCAGACCCGAAACGTCACCCATTCCTTCTCTCCAGCGATGCTGCCTGACCCGCTGAGTTACTCCAGCATTTTGCGTCTACCTCCTGTGGCAGCTCGTTCCATACACCCACCACCCTCTGTGTGGAAACTGTTGCCCCTCAGGTTCATATTAAACCTTTCCCTTCTCACCTTAAACCTACGTCCCCTGGTTCTTGATTCCCCTAATTCTGGGTACAAGACTCTGTGCAATTAATAACTAGAATACTCGCACAAGAAAAAGACCAGAAGTTGATACTACAACAAGGGCAGTCCATACTGTGGTGGCTCAAAGTTGAAGTTAGTCATAGAGTGCCACAACGTGCAAACAGGCCCTTCGGCCCAACGTGCCCACACCGACCAACACGTCCCATCTACACTAGTCTCACCTGCCTGTGATCAGCTCATATTCTTCCAAACCTTTCCTACCCATACACCGATCCAAATGTGTTTTTTTTTTTAAAAGGTTGTGATACTCCCGGCCTCAACTATCTCTTCTGGCAGCTTGTTCCCTCACCCACCACCCTCCGTGTGAGAAAGGTTCCCCTCGGGTTCCTATTAGCTCTCTCCCCTTCCACCCTAAAACAATAGACAATAGGTGCAGGAGGAGGCCAATCGGCCCTTCGAGCCAGCACCGCCATTCAATGTGATCATGGCCGATCATTCTCAATCAGTACCCCATTCCTGCCTTCTCCCCATACCCCCTGACTCCGCTATCCTTAAGAGCTCTATCTAGCTCTCTCTTGAATGCATTCTGAGAATTGGCCTCCACTGCCTTCTGAAGCAGTAAATTCCACAGATTCACAACTGTCTGACTGAAAAAGTTTTTCCTCATCTCTGTTCTAAATGGCCGACCCCTTATTCTTAAACTGTGTGTGGCCCCTGGTTCTGGACTCCCCCAACTACCCCATTCAATATGATCATGGCTGATCATCCAACTCAGTATCCCGTACCTGCCTTCTCTCCATACCCCCTGATCCCTTTAGCCACAAGGGCCACATCTAACTCCCTCTTAAATATAGCCAATGAACTGGCCTCAACTACCTTCTGTGGCAGAGAATTCCACAGACTCACCACTCTCTGTGTGAAGAAATGTTTTCTCATCTCGGTCCTAAAAGACTTCCCCCTTATCCTTAAGCTGTGACCCCTGGTTCTGGACTCCCCCAACATCGGGAACAATCTTCCCGCATCTAGCCTCTCCAACCCCTTAAGAATTTTATATGTTTCTACAAGATCCCCCCTCAGTCTTCTAAATTCCAGCGAGTACAAGCCTAGTCTATCCAGTCTTTCTTCATATGAAAGTCCCGCCATCCCAGGGATCAATCTGGTGAACCTTCTCTGTACTCCCTCTAAGGCAAGAACGTCTTTCCTCAGATTAGGAGACCAAAACTGCACACAATACTCCAGGTGCGGTCTCACCAATGCCCTGTACTCCCTGCTCCTAAACTCAAATCCTCTTGCTATGAATGCCAACATACCATTCGCTTTCTTCACTGATCAACATACCATTCGCTTTCTTCACTGATATCATATGTTCTTCAGATATGATCATTTTATCATGATGCATTACAGCTTGGTTTGGGAACATCTCTATCCAAGGTGGCAAGAAATGGTAAGAGAGTTGTGTTCGCAGCCCAGACCATCACACACACACACACACACACACAAACCAACCTCCCATCCATCGACTCCATCCACACCTCACGCTGCCTCGGCAAGGCCAGCAGCATAATCAACGACCAGTCTCACCCCCGGTCACTCCCTCTTCTCCCCTCTCCCATCGGGGCAAGAGGTACAGAAGTGTGAAAACGCACACCTCCAGATTCAGGGGCAGTTTCTTCCCGGCTATTATCAGGCAACTGAACCGTCCTCTCACCAACTAGAGAGCGGTCCTGACCTCCCGTCTACCTCATTGGAGACCCTTAGACTCTATTTCATCGGACTTTGCTGGCTTTAACTTGCACCAAACGTTATTCCCTTATCATATATCTGCACACTGTAAACGGATTGAATGTAATCACGTATTGTCTTTCTGCTGACTGGTTAGATTTAGATTTAGAGATACAGCGCGGAAACAGGCCCTTCGGCCCACCGAGTCCGCGCCGCCCAGCGATCCCCGCACATTAACACTATCCTACACACACTAGGGACAATTTTTTTGTTACATTTACCCAGTCAATTAACCTACATACCTGTATGTCTTTGGACTGTGGGAGGAAATCGAAGATCTCGGAGAAAACCCACGCAGGTCACGGGGAGAACGTACAAACTCCGTACAGACGGCGCCCGTAGTCAGGATCGAACCCGAGTCTCCGGCGCTGCATTCGCTGTAAGGCAGCAACTCTACCTCTAGACTCAGGTTCGATCCTGACTACAGGCGCCGTCTGTACGGAGTTTGTACGTTCTCCCCGTGACCTGCGTGGGTTTTCTCCGAGATCTTCGGTTTCCTCCCACTAACCAGTTAGCATGCGGCAAAAGCTTTTCACTGTACCTCAGTACACATGACAATAAACTGAACTGATATCAAAGGTAGACACAAAATGCTGGAGTAACTCAGCGGGTCAGGCAGCATCTCTGGAGAGAAGGAATGGGTGACGTTTCGGGTCGAGACCCTTCTTCAGACTGATTTCAGCGGAGGGGGCAGGACAAAGAAGGAATGGAGGCAGGAAGACTAGTGGGAGAACTGGGATGGGGAAGGGAATAGAGAGAGAAAGCAGGGACTATCTGAAGCTGGAGTAGTCAATGTTCATACCGCTGGGGTGTGAGCTGCCCAAGTGAAATATGAGGTGCTGTTCCTCCAATTTGCGCTGGGCCTCACTCTGTCACTGGAGGAGGCCCATGACAGAAAGGTCAGTGCGGGAGTGGGAGGGGGGGAGTTGAAGTGCTGAGCCACCGGGAGATCAGGTTGGTTAAGGCGGACTGAGCGAAGGTGTCGAGCGAAACGACCACCGAGCCTGCGTTTGGTTTCGCCGATGTAAATAAGTTGACATCTAGAGCAGCGGATGCAATAGATGAGGTTGGAGGAGATGCAGGTGAACCTCTGCCTCACCTGGAAGGACTGTTTGGGTCCTTGGATGGAGTCGAGGGGGGAGGTAAAGGGACAGGTGTTGCACCAAGAAATTACAACTCTCAACAAGTTCTACAGATGCACCACAGAGAGGGTTTTATCAGGAGGCATCACAGCTTGGTTTGGGATCCAAGACAGCAACAAATTGCAGCAAATCGTGGTTGCCGCCCAGACCATCACACAAACTAACCTCCCTACGATTGACTCCATTTACATCTTGAGCTGCCTCGGCAAGGCCAGCAGCATAATCAAGGCAGAGATGCTGCCTGTCCCGCTGAGTTACTACAGCATCTTGTGTCTTTCTTCAGTTTAAACCAGCATCCTCAGTTCCTTCCTACAATAGTTTTAGTTTAGGGGGAAAAAACCCAAGAAGGGTCTCGACCCGAAACATCACCCATTCCTTCTCTCCCGAGATGCTGCCTGACCCGCTGAGTGACTCCAGCATTACGCTGGAATTTTATACCTTGGAGTTTTAGTTTCGTTTGGTTCAGAGATACAGCGTGGAAACAGGCCCTTAGGCCCTTCGGAGTCCCTGCCGACCAACGAACGTCCGTTCACACCGCAGGTGCTCCTCGACGTACAATGGGGTTGGTTACGTTCCGATAAATCCGTCGCAAAGCGAAAATATCGCACGTGGAAATGCGTCTAATACGCCCGAACACGAGGCCGGAAGCGTGACGCGGCCCACTGCTATTGAGGGCGTGCAGCGTAGGTTTACCAGGTTAATCCCCGGAATGGCGGGACTGTCACATGTTGAAAGAATGGAGCGACTAGGCTTGTATACACTGGAATTTAGAAGGATGAGAGGAGATCTTATCGAAACGTATAAGATTATTAAGGGGTTCGACACGTTAGAGGCAGGAAACATGTTCCCAATGTTGGGGGAGTCCAGAACAAGGGGCCACAGTTTAAGAATAAGGGGTAGGCCATTTAGAATGGAGATGAGGAAAAACTTTTTCAGTCAGAGAGTTGTGAATCTGTGGAATTCTCTGCCTCAGTAGGCAGTGGAGGCCAATTCTCTGAATACATTCAAGAGAGAGCTAGATAGAGCTCTTAAGGATAGCGGAGTCAGGGGGTATGGGGAGAGGGCAGGAACGGGGTACTGATTGAGAATGATCAGCCATGATCACATTGAACGACGGTGCTGGCTCGAAGGGCCTCCTCCTGCACCTATTGTCTACTGCCGTTGCCCAGCGTTTGCACCGTTGAAAAGTCGGAACAGCGCAAGTCGAGGCAACGTTAGTCGGGGAGCACTGGCGGTTCTAAGCCCTACGCACTTGGGACAATTTACGGAACTCAACCAACCGGCAAACCCACGCGCCTTTGGAATTCCGGGGGGAAACCGGAGCACCCGGAGAAAGCACACACGGTCAAGGGGAGAAGGTACAAACTCCGTACGGACGGCACCCGCGGCCAGGATCCAATGGCGCTACGAGGCGGCAACTCTGCCACCGCACAAATTTGTCCACACCCGAACCAAAAACGTCACCTTTCCCACAACCTCCAGAGATGGTGCCCGATCTGCTGAGTTAGTCCAGCACCTTGTGCCTTTTTAGACAATAGACAATAGGTGCAGGAGGAGGCCATTCGGCCCTTCGAGCCAGCACCGCCATTTAATGTGATTATGGCTGATCATTCTCAATCAGTACCCCGTTCCTGCCCTCTCCCCACACCCCCTGACTCCGCTATCCTTAAGAGCTCTACCTAGCTCTCTCTTGAATGTATTCAGAGAATTGGCCTCCGCTGCCTTCTGAGGCAGAGAATTCCACAGATTCACAACTCTCTGACTAAAAAAGTTTTTTCCTCATCTGTTCTAAATGGCATACCCCTTATTCTTAAACTGTGGCCCCTGGTTCTGGACTCCCCCAACATTGGGAACATGTTTCCTGCCTCTAACATGTCCAACCCCTTAATAATCTTATATGTTTCGATAAGATCCCCTCTCATCGTTCTAAATTCCAGTGTATACAAACCTAGTCGCTCCAGTCTTTCAACATATGACAGTCCCGCCATTCCGGGAATTAACCTAGTAAACCTACGCAGCACGCCCTCAATGGCAAGAATGTCCTTCCTCAAATTTGGAGACCAAAACTGCACACAGTACTCCAGGTGCGGTCTCACTAGGGTTTTTGGTAAACAGGGGAGTTAAAATGCGAGGAAGGACATTCTTGCTATTGAGGGCGTGCAGCGTAGGTTTACTAGGTTAATCCCCGGAATGGCGGGACTGTCGTATGTTGAGAGACTGGAGCGACTAGGCTTGTATACACTGGAACTTAGAAGGATGAGAGGGGATCTTATTGAAACATATAAGATTATCAAGGGATTGGACACGCTAGAGGCGGGAAACATGTTCCCAATGTTGGGGGAGTCCAGAACCAGGGGCCACACACAGTCTAAGAATAAGGGGTAGGCCATTTAGAACGGAGACGAGGAAAACCTTTTTCAGTCAGAGAGTTGTGAATCTGTGGAATTCTCTGCCTCAGAAGGCAGTGGAGGCCAATTCTCTGAATGCATTCAAAAGAGCTAGATAGAGCTCTTAATGATGGCGGTCAGTCTGTCAGCAGTCAGCACATCAGTCTGAAGTAGGGTCTCGACCCGAAACGTCACCCATTCCTTCTCTCCTAGATGCTGCCTGACCTGCTGAGTTACTCCAGCATTTTGTGATACCTTAATGATAGCGGAGTCAGGGGGCATGGGGAGAGGGCAGGAACGGGGTACTGAATGTGGATGATCACAGCCGTGAGCACATTGAATGGCGGGCGATCGCTTCGCTCAACACCTGCGCTCGGTCCGCGTTGGCCAAGCTGGTCTCCCGGTGGCCAAGCACTTCAACTCCCCCTCCCATTCCCAGTCTGACCTTTCTGTCAAGGGCCTCCTCCAGTGCCATAGTGAGGCCCACTGCAAATTGGAGGAACAGCACCTCAGCTTGCAGCCCAGCGGTATGAACATTGACTTCTCCAACTTTAGATAGTTCCTCTTCCCCTCCTCTTTCCCAGTTCTCCCTCTATCTTCCTGTCTCCACCTATATCCTTCCTTTGTCCTTCCCCCCCTGACATCAGTCTGAAGAAAGGTCTCGACCCCAAACGTCACCCATTCCTTCTCTCCCGAGATGCTGCCTGACCTGCTGAGTTACTCCAGCATTTTGTGAATAAATACCTTCGATTTGTACCAGCATCTGCAGTTATTTTCTTATACATTGAATGGCGGTGCTGGCTCGAAGGGCCAAATGGCCTCCTCCTGCACCTATTGTCTAAAATGGTTGGCTACAGCGAGATCCTGGCAGAGAGAGGACATTGCTTAAGGAGTTATTGCAGGAGACTGTTTTGTTCATAAACTAGTAAAAGCTTTCACAAGACAGAGGATCAGGTGCACCTCCGTGAATCTCGTCCGCTGGATTCAACGTTCCCGATGAGGACGGCGCAGTGGCACGGCGGTAGAGTTGCTGCCTCGCAGCGCCAGAGAACCGGGTTCGATCCCGACCACGGGTGCTGTCTGCGCGGAGTTTGTACGCTCCCCAGGGCCTGCCCGCTGAGTTACTCCAGCCTCTGAAGTTATCGCAAAATGCTGGAGTAACTCAGCGGTCAGACAGCATCTCTGGAGAGAAGGGATGGGTGGCGTTCTCTCCAGAGATGCCGCCTGACCCGCTGAGTTCCTCCAGCATTTAGCGATGCCTACGATTTGTACCAGCATCTGCAGTTATTTTCCTACTCCAGCTTTTTGTGTCTATCTCCAATCTACAAACCCGCACGTCTTTGGAGTGTGGGAGGAAACCGAAGCTCCAGGGGAAAAAAACCCACGCAGGTCACGGGGGGGAACGTACAAACTCCGTACAGACAGCACCTGTGGTCGGGATGGAACCCGGGTCTCTGGCGCTGTGAGGCAGCAACTCTACCGCCGCGTCACCAAGTTTATGACACACATATACATATACGCACGCACATATATATACACACACATATATACGCACCCACATATATACACACACATATACGCACCCACATATATACACACACATATACGCACCCATATATACACGCACCCATATATACACGCACCCATATATACACACACACACACATATACGCACCCACATATACATACACACACATATACGCACCCACATATACATACACACACATATACATATACGCACCCACATATATACACACATACATATACATACCAACATATATACACACACATATATACGCACCCACATATCTATATATGCACACACATATACGCACCCACATATATACACACATATATACGCACCCACATATATATACATACACACATATACGCACCCACATATATACACACATATATACGCACCACATATATATACATACACACATACGCACCCACATATATACACACACACACATATACGCACCCACATATATACACACACACATATATACGCACCCACATATATACACACACACACACACCGACATATACACACACACAAACACATATATACGCACCCACATCTATATACACACATACGCACCCACATATATACACACACACATACGCACACACATACGCACCCACATATATACACACACACACATATACATACCCACATATATATACACACACATATATACGCACCCATATATATACGCACCCATATATATATACACACATATATACGCACCCATATATATACACACATATACGCACCCACATATATATACACGCACACATATATATATATATATATATATACATACACACACGCATATATATGCACACACATATACGCGCGCACACACACACACACACACACACACACACATAAGCAGTGGAAAAAGGAACTGCAGATGCCGGTTCACCGGGAAAGAAACAAAAGTGCTGGAGTAACCCAATTAGCCAGGCAGACGTTTCGAGTCAACAACACCGAGTCATGTTCTCCAGGGATGCTGCCTGAGCCGTTGAGTTACTCCAGAACTTGTGGGCTTTTTTGGCATCTGCAGTTCCTTGCTTCCACCGATTTAAACTACTGTAGTACATTGCCCACCGAGTCTACTCCACCATTCAATCATGGCTAATCTTTCCCTCTCAACCCCATTCTTCTACCTGTAAACGTTGACGCCCTTACAAATCAAGAAAGTACTAGGATATGGAGAGGGGGGAGTTACGAGACTCGCAACGAACCAGGGACGATCATATTCAATGGTAGACCATGTTTGAGGACTGGAGTAGGCCTACTCCTGATTATGCTTTGTGTTGGAAGGAACTCCAGATGCTAGTTCACACTAAAGAGACACAAAATGCTGGAGTAACTCAGCAGGTCAGGCAGCATCTCGGGAGAGAAGGAATGGGTGACGTTTCGGGTCGAGACCCTTCCTCAGACTGTGATGTTTCAGGACACACACATATATACATACACATGTATACACACACACACACACACACACACATACACATATATACACACACACACACATATACATACACATATATATACACACACACACATATACATACACATATATATACACACACACATATACATACCCACATATATATACACACACATATACACACCCACAAATATATACACACATACATATACACACCCATATGTATACACACACAAATATATACACACACATACATATATACGCGCACACACACAAATATATATATACACACACATATATATATAGACACATATACACACATTCATATATACACACACATATACATATATACACACATATACACACACACATACATATATACACACATATATATACACACACACATATATCCACACACACATATATCTATGCACACATATATACATCCACACACATATCTATGCACACACATATATACATCCACACACACATATATACACACACACATATATACACACCCGTATATACACACACATATAGACATACATACACATACATACAAACTCATACATACATATATACACATATATACAAACTCAAACACACACACACGCACAAACTCAAACAGACACATATTCATATTATTTATATATATACATACACACACACAAACTCATACCAACACCCACACACTCATTATACATATCCACACACATACACATATATATATATATATGTATAAAGAGTCTCGACACAAAATGTCACCCATTCCTTCTCTCCATAGATGCTGCCTGTCCCACCGAGTTACTCCAGCATTTTTATGTCTGCCCTACTTATGCTTTCTTGTTTTTTAAAAATAGATACAAAAACGGAAACGACACAACACTTATCCATAACCGCTGTGTCCTTATAAAAGTGAGCAATTTAAACTCAAACGAGTGCATACTACAGTCATCATGATACAGCGTGGAAACAGGCCCTTCGGCCCAACTTGCCCACACCGGCTAACATGTCCCAGCTACACTAGTCCCACCTGCTTGCGTTTGGTCTATATCCCTCCACACCTATCCTATCCATGCACCTGTCTAACTGTTTCTTAAACGCTGCGATAGTCCCAGTGAAGAAGGGTCTCGACCCGAAACGTCACCCTTTCCTTCTCTCCTGAGGTGCTGCCTGACCTGCTGAGTTACGCCAGCATTTTGTGAATAAATACCTTCGAATTGTACCAGCATCTGCAGTTATTTTCTTACACCCCCAGATCTATTCCTCTCATTTTATACACCTCTGCAAGATCCTACTGCGCTCCAAGGAATGGTGTCCCGGCCTGCTCAACCTCTGTGTCTGTCTTTTAGCACATGCCCCTTCGAGCCCTGGCAACATCCTTGTAAAATCTTCTCCAGCACCCTTTCATAGAAACATAGAAAATAGGTGCAGGAGTAGGCCATTCGGCCCTTCGAGCCTGCACCGCCATTCAATATGATCATGGCTGATCATCCAGCTCAGTATCCCGTACCTGCCTTCTCTCCATACCTCCTGATCCCTTTAGCCACAAGGGCCACGTCTAACTCCCTCTTAAATATAGCCAATGAACTGGCCTCAACTACCTTCTGTGGCAGAGAATTCCACAGACTCACCACTCTCTGTGTGAAGAAATGTTTTCTCATCTCGGTCCTAAAAGACTTCCCCCTTATCCTTAAGCTGTGACCCCTAGTTCTGGACTTCTCCAACATCGGGAACAATCTTCCCGCATCTAGCCTCTCCAACCCCTTAAGAATTTTATATGTTTCTATAAGATCCCCCCTCGGTCTTCTAAATTCCAGCGAGTATAAGCCTAGTCTATCCAGTCTTTCTTCATATGAAAGTCCTGCCATCCCAGGGATCAATCTGGTGAACCTCCTCTGTACTCCTTCTAAGGCTGGAATGTCTTTCCTCAGATTAGGAGACCAAAACTGTACGCAATACTCCAGGTGCGGTCTCACCAAGGCCCTGTACAACTGCAGCAGAACCTCCCTGCTCCTATACTCAAATCCTCTTGCTCTGAATGCTAACATACCATTCGCTTTCTAGCTTGACAACACATCTTTCCTGCAACATGGTGCCCAGAACTGAACACACAATGCTCTAAATGCAGCCTCACCATTGCAGCCTTGCATGCAACACGACCTCCCAACTTCTACACTCAATTTACTCTTGTTCTACACAGTTTGGTGACTGCTCCCAAATAAAGTTCCCCTGGTGTTACTTGCCCTCCCCCAGGGGCAAGTAGGGGTCCCAGAATGTGCCCTGGATATAAAATGGTGGCATGAAAATATGCTTGGACAGTGACTGACTTACTGCTTACATACATTGTGTGTTAAAACTTTAACCCACGACACGCAATTATTGAAAAAAAGTACGTTTAGACTCAATTCTCCCGAGTCGGGTGAAGGAAGCGTTAAAGAAAAACGCCCGACGGTCGTTTATTTTGCATTTTAAAGAAAAATACAAACTGCATCTTTGCACACAAGTTGGGTGGAAAAATAAGTGGGCAGGGGGTTTATTTAGCAGGAGAGAGAAAGAGGAAAGAACAAAGCGCCGTGCCACCTAAACAGTTCACACAAACACGAATCTTAAAGTTTATTCGGGGGGTGGGAGGGTTTGCAAAAAAAAAAAATTTAAATTAAAGGACTCAATTCTGCTCAAATCCTCCCCAAACTCTTAAACCAAAAGTTGCCTTCAAGGGGGATTGCATCCTAGCTTTTTAAAAAACAATTTTTTTTTTTGCTAGGATATGATATTAAGATTGGGAGGGGAGGGGGGGGGGGGGGGAGAGAAATGAAAGATTTCTTAAAGGGGGGGGGGGGGAACCACAAACATTATATTCCTTTTGGCGTTGCAAGAAAGAAAATATCAAATGCACCAACAACAACAAAAACACACACACACACCGCCAGTAAAACGTTCAACAACACACTTGCACGCATATTTCCAGCTAGTTTCATCAGCTTCCTGCATTATTTCTGTTTTTTAAAACATTATTATTATATATATATATATATATATACAGACACAACACGAAAGAGACATGATTTGCAATTCAGTTTCAGTGTTACATTTCCCCCCCTCCCTTCCCCATGTAAGCAAAGGTACAGTTTTAATTCCTGCATTTAAGGCTCATTTCTTTAAAGGATTATCTGGAAAGTATTTGTGTAGGACGAGGGGGGGGGGGGGGGGGTTTAAAATAAAGATTAAAAAAAACCGAAAAAAAAACCCCCACAAACAAAGCACTTGCCCCCTGAAGAAAAACAAAATTCCTCTCTTTCTACAAAAGGGTTCCTCTTTCCTGACTTGGGCCTAACCAAGGGCCTTTTAATCCACCAGGCGTCGATTTTTGTTCTCAATTAAACCTTGTTCTGTAAGAGGGAGGGAGGGAAAAATCTCAAAAAGGGGTTAACCTTGAAGGAAGATGGGGGGGAAGAAGGTTGAAAATCCAAAAATCCAAAAATTTACAGAGAGAGAGAGAGAGAAATGCAAAACAAAATCCTCCCCAGAATCATCATGAAATCCCTTTCCTTTACACACACACACACCACAAATAATGGAGCCCCAGGTTTCGACCTGCCTTCCTAGGCCTGAAATGAAATCCTCTTTGCCCCCAAATTCACAGCAAAAACAAAAAAAAAACACAACCCCAACCCACCCCCAATTGATATTATTACACCCCCCTCTCTCTCCTCTCTCTCAGGTCTGTATTCCCTTTTATTTCTTTTACCCCCCCAAAAAATGATATTAAAGCATTTCTTTTTTTAGGGGGGGAAGGAAAAGAGGGGCTGCAAATTCACAGCAAAAAAACCACAACCCCTCACTTTACATTATTACCCCTCTCTCTCTCTCAGGTCTTGGATTCCCTTTTATTTCTTTTACCCCCCAAAAAATGATATATAAAGCATTTCTTTTTTTAGGGGGGGGGGGGGAAAGAGGGGCTGCAAATTCACAGCAAAAAAAACCACAACCCCCCCCCCCCCTTTACATTATTACCCCCTCTCTCTCAGGTCTTGGATTCCCTTTTATTTCTTTTACCCCCAAAAAATGATATTAAAGCATTTCTTTTTTTAGGGGGGGAAGGAAAAGAGGGGCTGCAAATTCACAGCAAAAAAACCACAACCCCCCCCCCCCCTTTACATTATTACCCCCTCTCTCTCAGGTCTTGCATTCACTTTTATTTCTTTTACCCCCCAAAAAATGATATTAAAGCATTTCTTTTTTTAGGGGGGGGAAGGAAGAGAGGGGCTGCAAATTCATAGCAAAAAAACACAACCCCCCCCCCCCCCCTTTACATTATTACCCTCTCCCTCTCCCTCTCCCTCTCCCTCTCCCTCTCCCTCTCCCTCTCCCTCTCCCTCTCCCTCTCCCTCTCCCTCTCCCTCTCTCTCTCTCTCCCTCTCCCTCTCTCCCTCTCCCCCTCCCTCTCTCCCTCTCTCCCTCTCTCCCTCTCTCTCTCTCTCTCTCTCTCCTCTCTCTCTCTCTCTCCCTCTCCCTCTGGTCTTGCATTCCCTTATATTTCTTTTACCCCCCAAAAAATGATAATATAAACATTTCCTTTTTGGGAGAGAGAGAGAGAGAGGGGATAAAAACAATTAAATATCACTACTGCTCAGACAGAGAGGGATTAAGTTTAACCCCCTCCTTTCTCTCCCCTCCCACAATAAAAAAAGCTTCTAAATATATATATTTAAAGGAAAAAATGTTTTTTTGGGGGAGGGGGGGGGGGGCAAAAAGAAAAAATGTTTATCACCTCCAGTTTTAATTCCATTTGGAATATTTTGGAGGATCCAAGAACCTAGAACAAGGGGTTGATATGTTTTGTTTTTCTTCCAGGTGGGTTTTTTTCCCCTTCCCCCTCTCTCTCTCTCTCTCTCTTTTTTTTCCTTTTTTACAAAACAAACACACACACAAAAAGTATTCAGGGGGTGTTTTAGGCAAATGATCAGCATTAAAAAGGAGTTAAGACAAGCTTACACATTATACACAGCAGCATTAAAAAGGTGGAGGGGGTATATAAATGAGCAGAAGAGAGAGAGGACACAAACCTTTACCTGCTCCTTCAGTCCACACTGCACTGAACAGACACACACAGCCCTCCCCTCCCTCTCCCTCCCCCCCCCCTCGTCACATGACCCGGCCCAGCGCCGCTCCGGCTTCAGCCGCGGCCGCCATCTTCGCCGGCCCAGTGACGTCACCCACCTACCCTACCATACAGCATAGGCACACACACACACACAGCTCTCTCCCTCCCCCCGTCACATGACCCGGCCCCCGCCTACCCCACCATACAGCATAGGCGCACACACACACACAGCTCTCTCCCTCTCTCTCCCTCCCCCCGGCACGTGACTCGGCTTTAGCCGCGCCGCCATCTTCGGCCATCCCCGTGACGTCACCCACCTACCCCACCATACAGCACAGGCACACACACAGCTCTCTCCCTCCCCCCCCCCCCCGTCACCTGACCCGGCCCAGCGCCCATTCCGGCTTCAGCCGCGCCGCCATCTTCGGCCGGCCCAGTGACGTCACCCGCCTACCCCACCATACAGCATAGGCGCACACACACACAGCTCTCCCTCTCCCTCTCCCTCCCCCGGCACGTGACTCGGCTTCAGCCGCGCCGCCATCTTCGGCCGGCCCAGTGACGTCACCCACCTACCCCACCATACAGGATAGGCACACACACACACAGCTCTCTCCTTCCCTCCCCCCCCCGTCACCTGACCCGGCCCAGCAGCCGCGCCGCCATCTTCGGCCCCGTGACGTCACCCACCCCACCAGACAGCACAGGGACACACACACACACACACAAAAAAAAACTCTCCCCTTGGCACGTGACCCAGCCCAGCGCCGCTTCGGCTTCACCCGCGCCGCCATCTTCGGCCAGCCCCGTGACGTCACCCACCCCACCAGACAGCACAGGGACACACACACACACACACACACCAAAAAAAACTCTCCCCTTTGCACGTGACCCGGCCCAGCGCCACTTCGGCTTCACCCGCGCCGCCATCTTCAGCTCCGTGACGTCACTCACCCCTCTAAATGTTCTCTTTACCCCATCCTCAAAATTAAAATTAAATATATATTTTTATATATATTCCCTATCCTCAAAATTAAAATTCATCTTTTTAATGATTTTTGTTTATATATATATATAAAAATAAATATATGATTTTGTTTATATATATATTTATTTTTATATAGATAAACAAAATCATAAACAGAAACATATGATTGTTTCATATTTCACCTTTTAAAATTCACCATATAAATATATATATATAAACAAAAATATTTATAAACAAAAAATATATATATATAAACAAAAATCATTAAAAAAGGGTGGATTTTTAAAGGTCAAATATGAAACAATCATGTTTCTGTTTAGGATTTTGTTTATATATATGTGTGTGTGGCGGATCAGACCACTCCTTGGGTCAGCCCCCTCGTTACGTGACGGACATGCGTATATATATATATATATATATATTGTTCTCAAAATCTCTGTAAAGCGTCTTTGAGTATCTGAAAAGCGCTATATAAATAAAATGTATTATTATTATTATTATTATATAAATTCATATATAAACAAAATCATAAACAGAAACATATATAAGAAATAATATGTTTTTAAATATATCAAAACAAACTTAAAAACATATAATTATATTGATATAAAATGTGTCTCAATATAATCAATATATGTTTTCAAATATATCAAAACAGACATAAAAACACACAATTATATTGATATAAATATATTTGTATCATAATCAATATGTTTTTAAAATATATCGAAACAAACTTAAAAACATATATTAATTATATTGATATAAATATATTTGTATCAATATATAAATCATAAACAGAAACATATATTGATTATATTGATATATTTATATAAACAAAATTTAAAAACATATATTAATTATATTGATATAAATATATTTGTATCAATATAATCAATATGTTTTAAAATATATCAAAACAAACTTAAAAACATACAATCATATTGATATAAATATATTTGTATCAATATAATCAATATGTTTTTAAATGTATCGAAACAAATTAAAAAACATATACTAATTATATTGATTATTTGCAGTCCATTTGCAGTCACACCCCCACCTCTATTTTCTCTTTATTTTTCAAAATTAAAAATCCACCTTAATGTGGCTTTTTAATGATTAATGCCCCTCATGTATATATTTTAAAGTTTTGTTTTTTGGATAGCATTTATTTCAAGAGGGCTAGAACGCAAAAACAGGGATGTAATGCTGAGGCTTTACGAGGTGCTGGTCAGGCAGCATTTGGAGTATTTTGAGCAATTTTGGGCCCCATATCTGAGGAAGGATGTGCTGGCCATGGAGAAGGTCCAGAGGAGTTCTACAAGAACGATCCCAGGAATGAGTGGATTAACGTATGATGAGTGTTTGACGGCACTGGGCCTGTACTCGCTGGAGTTTACAAGGATGAGGAGGGACCTCATTGAAACTTATCAAACAGTGAAAGGTCTGGATAGAGTGCATGTGGAGAGGATGTTCCCACTAGTGGAAGAGTCTAGGACTAAAGATCATAGCCTCAGAATTAAAGGATGTTCCTTTAGAAAGGAGGTGAGGACGAATTTCTTTAGTCAGAGGGTGGTGAATCTGTGGAATTCTTAGTCACAGAAGGCTGTGGAGGCCAGGTCAGTGGATATTTCTATGGAAGAGATTAATAGAAATCTTAATTTGGGATCAGCCAATCATCCCTGTCCCGCCTGCAACTGGTCCAAAACGCCGCAGCGAGACTCCTGACGGGTACCCGAAAAAGGGACCACATCACCCCGATTCTGGCCTCTCTCCACTGGCTCCTTGTACGGTACAGAATCAACTTCAAGCTCCTCCTATTCACATATAAAGCCCTAAATGGACATTCCCCCCCCCACATCAAAAATCTTCTAACCCACCTCTCTAACTCCAGGTCCCTCAGGTCGGCCGACTTGGGGCTACTCACTATCCCGCGGTCTAGGCTTAAGCTCAGGGGTGACCGCGCTTTTGCGGTTGCAGCTCCTAGACTGTGGAACAGCATCCCTCTCCCCATCAGAACTGCTCCCTCCATCGACTCCTTTAAGTCCAGGCTCAAAACCTATTTCTACTCCCTAGCGTTTGAGGCTCATTGAGGAGGCGCTGTGAACTGTTTTGTATGTGCTGTTATGTTTGTGTGCTACTGCATGTTTCATTTTTTCCTTAGTACCTAAACAGATGTACAGCACTTTGGTCAACGTGGGTTGTTTTTAAATGTGCTATACAAATAAAATTGACTTGACTTGACTTAATTTTGTACGGCTGTCAGGGTTGAGAGGGAGAGATAGATCGGACATGATTGAATGGCGGAGTAGACTTGATGGGCCGAATGGCCTAATTCGGCTCCTGTCACTTACGGACTTATGTGTAGGAATGAACTGGCTTGAACCGAAGATAGTGTAGCGAGTCCAGAAGCGGGTGAATGTTGAAGACAGAGTTTATTTGTATGGACAAAAAAAACCCGTAACAAACGCAATACTCACAACTGTGGACAACTAACGAATATGTCCTTACCGGACGGAGTTTAGCACTAGACTGCTTGTTTCTCCCGCGCTCGCACACCAAGTGACATCGGTAGCCAATCCGAGGGTTCGAAGTCCCAGCCAATCCCTATGTCCCTACATGACCCCCCCCCAGAACCCTCGGTACGGTACCGAACGGGCAGCCGGACCGCCCGACCTGAACGGGTACGGGGAGGGGAGGCCGGTACCCCCGGCGACGAGGGAGGCTGGGAGTGCCCTGCAGGTGGAGGCGATGGGAGCGCAGCAGAGGTTGCAGGATCAATTTATCCCAAAGAGGCGGAAAGACTCTAAGGGGAGTAAGAGACACCTGTGGCTGTCGAGGGAAGTCAAGCACAGCATAAAAATTAAGGAGAGGAGGTATAACATAGCAAAGAAGAGTGGGAAGACAGAGGATTGGGACTCTTTTAAAGAGCAACAAAAGTTAACTAAAAAGGCAATACGGGGAGAAAAGATGAGGTACGAGGGTAAACTAGCCAATAATATAAAGGAGGATAGCAAAAAAAAAATTTAGGTACGTGATGAGGAAAAAAATAGTCAAGGCAAATGTGGGTCTCTTGAAGACAGAAACAGGGGAATTTATTATGGGGAACAAAGAAATGGCAGACGAGTTAAACCATTACTTTGGATCTGTCTTCACTGAGGAAGATACACACAATCTCCCAAATGTTCTAGGGGCCGGAGAACCTAGGGTGATGGAGGAACTGAAGGAAATCCACATTAGGCAGGAAATGGTTTTGGGTAGACTGATGGGACTGAAGGCTGATAAATCCCCAGGGCCTGATGGTCTGCATCCCAGGGTACTTAAGGAGGTGGCTCTAGAAATAGTGGAAGCATTGGAGATCATTTTTCAATGTTCTATAGATTCAGGATCAGTTCCTGTGGATTGGAGGATAGCAAATGTTATCCCACTTTTTAAGAAAGGAGGGAGAGAGAAAACGGGTAATTATAGACCAGTTAGTCTGACATCAGTGGTGGGGAAGATGCTGGAGTCAATTATAAAAGACGAAATTGCTGAGCATTTGGATAGCAGTAACAGGATCATTCCGAGTCAGCATGGATTTACGAAGGGGAAATCATGCTTGGCAAATCTACTGGGATTTTTTGAGGATGTAACTAGGAAAATTGACAGGGGAGAGTCAGTGGATGTGGTGTACCTCGACTTTCAGAAAGCCTTCGACAAGGTCCCACACAGGAGATTATTGGGCAAAATTAGGGCACATGGTATTGGGGGTAGGGTACTGACATGGATAGAAAATTGGTTGACAGACAGAAAGCAAAGAGTGGGGATAAATAGGTCCCTTTCGGAATGGCAGGCAGTGACCAGTGGGGTACCGCAAGGTTCGGTGCTGGGACCCCAGCTATTTACGATATACATTAATGACTTAGATGAAGGGATTAAAAGTACCATTAGCAAATTTGCAGATGATACTAAGCTGGGGGTAGAGGGAATTGTGAGGAAGATGCAATAAGGCTGCAGGGTGACTTGGACAGGTTGTGTGAGTGGGCGGATACATGGCAGATGCAGTTAATGTAGATAAGTGTGAGGTTATTCACTTTGGAAGTAAGAATAGAAAGGCAGATTATTATCTGAATGGTGTCAAGTTAGGAAGAGGGGATGTTCAACGAGATCTGGGTGTCCTAGTGCATCAGTCACTGAAAGGAAGCATGCAGGTACAGCAGGCAGTGAAGAAAGCCAATGGAATGTTGGCCTTCGTAACAAGAGGAGTTGAGTATAGGAGCAAAGAGGTCCTTCTACAGTTGTACAGGGCCCTAGTGAGACTGCACCTGGAGTACTGTGTGCAGTTTTGGTTTCCAAATTTGAGGAAGGATATTCTTGCTATTGAGGGCGTGCAGCGTAGGTTCACTAGGTTGATTCCCGGAATGGCGGGACTGTCGTATGTTGAAAGGCTGGAGCAATTAGGCTTGTATACACTGGAATTTAGAAGGATGAGGGGGGATCTTATTGAAACATATAAGATAATTAGGGGATTGGACACATTAGAGGCAGGAAACATGTTCCCATGTTGGGGGAGTCCAGAACAAGGGGCCACAGTTTAAGAGTAAGGGGTAGGCCATTTAGAACGATGAAGAACTTTTTCAGTCAGAGAGTGGTGAAGGTGTTGAATTCTCTGCCTCAGAAGGCAGTGGAGGCCAGTTCGTTGGATGCTTTCAAGAGAGAGCTGGATAGAGCTCTTAAGGATAGCGGAGTGAGGGGGTATGGGGAGAAGGCAGGAACGAGGTACTGATTGAGAGTGATCAGCCATGATCGCATTGAATGGCGGTGCTGGCTCGAAGGGCTGAATGGCCTACTCCTGCACCTATTGTCTATTGAAGCTGGAGGGGGAGGTAGGGAGGGCCCTTCAGGTGGAGGCGGCGTAGCTGGAGGGGCAGAGGAAACACGACCGGGGGCAGCGGAGGCCTGGATGGCGGGGGAGAAGACGCAGCTGGGAAACCAGGTGGGCCGGCTAGGAGGCGGCCCCGGCGAGGAGGTTGACCCACCAGAACGGGACGGTCCTGGTCTAAGTGGGCCGGTTTAAGTCGGGAGACGGAGATGAGCTCCTGCCCAGAGTGAAGGTGACCGTCCCTCTTTTCAGCACCTGGAACTGGCCCTTGGTAGACCGGCTGCAGAGGGGGGCCGGTGGGAATCCCGCCGGAGGAAAACGAACTCACAGTCGTGCGAGTCCGCAGGGACGTGCGCTGCGGCACTCCCGCGACTGGAGGCCGGGACCGGGGCCAGGGAACCTACCCGAGCCCGGAGAGGAGCCAAAACTGACGAGACGGAAGACGGCAGGGGGGAGGATGGAGGAAAAATGTCACCCGACGAGTTCCTCGAGGAAGTACCCAGATCGGATTTAGGGGCCGTGCGAATGCCGAGGAGGACCCAAGGCAGCTGGTCAGCCCAGTCAGGGCCGGTCAGGCGGGCACAGAGGGACGCCTTCAGCTGTCGGTGGAAGCACTCTACCATCCCGTTAGCTTGGGGATGATAGGCGGTGGTCTGCTGTAAGCGGGACCCGTACAGCTGTGCCAGCGCGATCCACAGGGACGAGGTGAACTGGGCGCCCCGCTCGGTCGTGATGATGGCCGGGACGCCGAAACGGGCAACGCAATGCAATGCCAGGGCCCGTGCGCAGGTGTCCGACAACAGAAAAGCCTCCGGCCAACGAGTAAACCGGTCTACCACCGTCAGGAGATGAGTGTAGCCCCTAGAGTAGGGCAATGGACCAACCAAATCTACATGAATGTGGAAAAAACGGACGGGCGGAATGACGAAATTCTGGCACGGAGGCTGGACCTTGGAGGTCTGGCACGGGACACAGGCGCGGGCCCAGGCGGCCACCTGCTTCCGCAGGCCGTGCCAGACAAATCGGGCGGCCACCATAGCCGAGGTCGCCCGGATGAACGGGTGTGCCAGGCCGTGAATGGCCTCAAAAACCTTACGCCGCAGGGCGGTCGGCACAACCGGGCGGGGGCGGGGAAGGGAAACGTCGCACCAAAGTGTGGTACCTGTGGGCCGCATGCCACCTGGGCCAACCGCAACCCCGAGGCGGTGGAGGCGTACGCTGAGGCAACGTCTTCCAGGCGCTGAGCCTCCGCTAGCTCTTGAAAATCCACCTCAGCCCCCCACCGCAGCGACAGAGGAAATGGCCGGGCGGGACAGGGCGTCAGTAACGGCGTTAAGCCTACCCTCGATGTGGCGAACATCTGAAATGAGGGTGAGGTGCCGTTGCTGGCGGGCCGACCATGGATCCGAGACCTTAGAAAAAGCAAACGTGAGGGGCTTGTGATCCATGTAGGCAACAAAAACTCGGCCCCCCAAAAAATAGCGAAAATGCCGAACAACTAAATAGAGGGCCAGGAGCTCCCTGTCGAAGGCACTGTAGTTCAGCTCAGACCGAGTGTGCTGCCGGCTGAAAAACGCCAGGGGCTGCCAGTGACCATCGACCTGCTGCTCTAAGACCCCACCCACCCGCCACGGCTGAGGCGTCCACCGTCAGGGCCGTGGGGGCCGAGGAGCGGGGGTGCACGAGCATGGTGGCGTTGGCGAGGGCCTGCTTGACCGCGTCAAAGGCCGCCTCGGCAGCCGTGGTCCAGACCAACTCAGCAGGATTACCCGCGAGGCATTGAAAAAGGGGGCTGCCGCAGGCACGAACCGGTGATAAAAATTCACCATGCCCACGAATTCCTGCAAGCCCTTGATGGTGGTAGGGCGGGGAAAAGAGCAGACGGCGTCCACCTTGGCGGGCAAGGGAGTGGCACCGGCCGGTGTGACCCGGTGGCCCAGGAAATCCACCGAGGACAGGCCGAACTGGCATTTGGACGGGTGGAGGATCAGGCCGTGGTCCTGCAGCCTCTGGAACACAGTGCGAAGGTGGACCAGGTGCTCTGGGACCGAACGACTAGCGACCAGGATGTCATCAAGATAAATAAACACAAAAGACAACCCCCGACCCACATGATCCATGAGACGTTGGAATGCCTGAGCCGCGTTTTTGAGACCGAACGGCATGCGTAACCACTCGAATAACCCGAACGGAGTCATCGTAGCCGTCTTGGGAATGTCCGGTGGGTGGACGGGGATCTGATGATATCCTCGCACCAAATCGATCTTCGAAAACTCCGTAACACCCTCGAGGCTGGCTGAGAAGTCCTGTATGTGAGGGATCGGATAGCGGTCAGGCCGGGTGGCAGCGTTAAGACGCCAGTAATCCCCAGATGGTCTCCACCCCCCAGATGCTTTGGAGACCATACGCAAGGGGGAGGCCCACGGGCTGTCTGAAGGCCGAACAATCCCCAGCCGTTCCAAATTGAGGAACTCCTCCCGAGCCATGGCCAGCTTGTCGGGAGGCAGGCGCCGCGCCCGGGCGAATACAGGCGGCCCCTCGGTAGGGATGAAGTGGACGACACCGTGCTTGGCGGAAGGGGCATCGAACCGCTGTACGAGGAGCTCCGAGAAATCGGTGAGGACCGCAGCGAACTGATCGGGAGCCGCGGTGATGGCCTGGATCGACGGGCAGGGTGGGGTGGCAGGTGGAGGAGTAGCAGGCTCCACGCTGCTAGCCGAGGGTTGTAGGCCCTTCCCGCGGACGTCTGTGACCAACGAAAAAGCCCAGAGGAAATCCGCGCCCAGGATGGCCTGGCCCACGTCGGCAACGATGAAATCCCAATGGTAGGTCACGGGCCCGAAGGACAGGGACATGGCCCTCTTGCCGTAGGTGCGGATGGGACTGCCGTTGACCGCGTTGGGGGACGGACCTTTCCTACCTGCTCGAACTTCGCAGCCGTAGGGAGGCACGATGCTAACGACCGCTCCCGTATCGACCAGGAACACGGTGCCGGTACCTCGATCCGTGGCGTAGAGGCAGCGGTTGCGGCCGATCGAGACCGCCTCTACATTCGATCGGCCGAGGCATTTCCCGGAAAGGTACACGGGGCCCTGCAATTCCGGGCTTCACTGCCCCACCGCTTGTGGAAAAAACACCAGCCGCGCCTGTGCGGCTCTGTTGCGTGGGCCCGCTGCAAAATGGCGGACGCTGCAGCTCCGTCTTGGCGGGCTTTCTGTAAAATGGCGGCCGATGTGCCGCCATCTTCAAGTCAAGTCAAGTCAAATTTATTTGTCACATACACATACTCGATGTGCAGTGAAATGAAAGTGGCAATGCCTGCGGGTTGTGCACAAAAATAATTACAGTTACAGCATATAAATAAAGTTAATAAGTTACTAAACATAGCACAAAAAGTGTCGACAAAAATTTAGTCTCTGGGGTTATCAAAGTTGACAGTCCTGATGGCCTGTGGGAAGAAGCTCCGTCTCATCCTCTCCGTTTTCACAGCGTGACAGCGGAGGCGTTTGCCTGATCGTAGCATCTGGAACAGTCCGTTACTGGGGTGGCAGGGGTCCCTCATGATCTTGCTTGCTCTGGATCTGCACCTCCTGATGTATAGGTCCTGCAGGGGGACGAGTGTAGTTCCCATGGTGCGTTCTGCCGAACGCACTACTCTCTGCAGGGCCATCCTGTCCTGGGCAGAGCTGTTCCCAAACCAGACTGTAATGTTGCCGGACAGGATGCTCTCTACAGCCCCAGAGTAGAAGCAATGAAGGATCCTCAGCGACACTCTGAATTTCCTCAGTTGTCTAAGGTGGTAAAGGCGCTGCTTAGCCTTACCCACCAGTGCGGCAATGTGCGTTGCCCACGTCAGATCCTCTGCGATGCGGACCCCGCGGCCGGTCGCTGCTAGGCCTGGGAACCCGATTTACCGAGTCGTTTCCCGTGGCGTCCTCCGTTACGAGGGCGTCCGCCTTCTCTGCGAACGCTACCGGGTCATCGAAAGAGACGTCCGCCAAAACTAACCTGATGTCCCGGGGCAATTTCTCCCGGAATGCCGCTTCAAACATCATGCAAGGTTGGTGGTCGATAAAAGATTTTTTCTAACAGCTAAAACTCCATTAGTAAAAAATAGATTACTGCCGTTTGCTTGGAATAATCAAATATTACAAGTCTGGGAACAGAAGGGTATTAAACATATGGGAGATTGCTACGAAGGAAATAATTTTTTGACATTTTCTCAATTGAGAAACAAATATCAAATTCCAGGGAATAGTATTTTTTTCTATTATCAATTACAATCTTATTTAAGGGAAAAGTTAGGTAATTCAATGTTTTTATTTCAAATTAAAGGAATTGAATCCCTGATTCAGGGCAAGGGAACTAAAAAAAATTATATCTTCAATGTATAAATTGTTACAAAAATCTAGTCCAAAGACAGGAATTCAAAAATCAAGACAAAGATAGGAAACAGATGTGAATATTAGCATTGATGAACCAAGTTGGGAAAGATTGTGTTTAGAAAGTATGAAAAATACTATTAATGTGAGATATAGTTTAGTACAATACAATTTTTTACATCAACTATATTTAACTCCGAAAAAATTAAACAATTTAAATCCAAATTTACCTGAAATTTGTTTTAGATGCAACCAGGATGTGGGTACTTTTTTACACTCCACATGGGCATGTCCTAAGGTAACTCCTTTTTGGAAAGACCTAAAAAACTTTTTGGAACAATTGATGATTAAGACCATACCATTGGATTCAAGGTTGTTTTTATTGGGAGATACTAAAGGAATATTACCAAGATTAATTTTAGATAAATATCAGGAAAGATTTCTCAAAATAGCAATAGCAATAGTAAAAAAATGTGTGGCGGTCACTTGGAAAGATCACAATGAAATAAGAATTGCAAGGTGGTATGCAGAAATGTGTAGTTGTATCCCATTAGAAAAAGCTACTTATAATCTGAGAGATAAATATAATAATAATAATAATAATGTATTTTATTTATATAGCGCTTTTCATATACTCAAAGACGCTTTAAAGAGATTTAGAGAACATAGGGAAATGAATAAATAGATAAATAAGTAAATAAATAAACGAACAGAGAAAGGAGACAGAAGGTGAGGTGACCTTCAGTGGTTGAAGGCAGTACTGAACAGGTGAGACTTCAGCGATGTTTTGAATGTGGTGAGTGAGGAGGAGTCTCTGACGGTTTGGGGTAGTGAGTTCCATAGGGTGGGAGCAGCGATGGAGAAAGCCCTGTCCCCCAGGATCTGAGTTTGGTCCGGATGGGGGGGGGATAGGAGATTGGCAGCGGCAGAGCGGAGGGTGCAGGTGGGAGTGTGCCTGTGGAGGAGGTCAGTCAGGTAGGATGGGGCCAGGTTATGGAGGGCTTTGTAGGTTATGAGGAGGATTTTGTACTGGATTCTCTGGGGGATGGGGAGCCAGTGGAGTTTATAAAGGACGGGGGTGATATGGTCACGGATCGGGGTGTGGGTGAGTAGACGGGCAGCGGAGTTTTGAATGTATTGAAGTTTACTGATGATTTTTGAGGGTGCGCCATAGAGGAAGGAGGCTGTTGCAGTAGTCCAGACGGGAGGTGATGAAGGCGTGGATGAGGGTTTCTGCAGCTGTGAAGGAGAGGGATGGACGGAGACGGGCAATGTTTTTGAGGTGGAAGAAGGCTGTCTTTGTGATGTGTTTGATGTGTTTGTCGAAAAATATGATTTCTTTTTGAAACTTTGGAACCCATTCACTTTAAAACTAGGATTAAGAATTGGAAATATTTAATTTCAGCATTGTTTTGATACCCCTAAAAAGAATTTAATAAGAAATTAGCCGGAAGTGTTTCCTTCTTGTCTCCAGGTTTCCTTCTTTCTTTCTTTCTTTCTTTCTTTCCTTTATTAAATTTTTTATTTCTTTATCTTTCTTCTTCTCCTTTTTCCTCTTTTTTCTAACTGGGGGGGGAGGGGGGTTGTGGGGGTGGGGAGATAATACAGAACAATACAGGTATAATCGAATTTAAAATGTATAATCGAATTTATAATGAAGGTACCATCGCGTACTATGAGTTCATACATGTATTTGTTTTGTTAAAATTTAAATAAAATTAAAATAAATTAAAAAGGTTGGTGGTCGCTGATCAAGGTTAGCATCTCGGTCATCAGGACAGACGGTAGCCGATCCTCTAGCTCCGGTAGATGTAGGAGCTTCAGGGCCCGCTGGTTCTGGCTAAAGCCAAAGGTCCTCAGCAGGAGCTTCTTGAGCCCCTCGTATTTCCCGGTTTGGGGGGGGTTGGTCAGGTACCGTCCCACCCGCGCGGCCACCTCGGGCTGTAGACAGCTTACCAAGTGGTGGAACTTCTCTTGGTCCTCCGAGACTTTCTTGAGGTGGAACTGGGCCTCTGCCTGCACGAACCACATGGGCCCAGAACGGGGGCAGGTGAACGCCGCCCGCGTTCGACTGCCCGCTGCTCGCTCCTTCTCGCGACATGTTCTCGTGATCGTTGATCACGTCGGGGTCACCAATGTGGCGAGTCTGGTTAGCGGATGGATGTTGCAGACAAAGTTTATTGCATGGGCAAAAACTCCGTGACAATCGCAACACACAAAACTGTAGACAACCAACAAAACGTCTTACCTAGACGGAGTTCAACACTAGACTCCTTGTCCCTCCCGCGCTGGCACACCTGGTGACAATGCTAGCCAATCCGAGGGTTCGAACTCTCCCAGCCAAGGCGGCACGGTAGCGCAGCGGTAGAGTTGCTGCTTTACAGCGAATGCAGCGCCGGAGACTCAGGTTCGATCCTGACTACGGGTGCTGCACTGTAAGGAGTTTGTACGTTCTCCCCGTGACCTGCGTGGGTTTTCTCCGAGATCTTCGGTTTCCTCCCACACTCCAAAGACGTACAGGTATGTAGGTTAATTGGCTGGGTAAATGTAAAAAAAAAATTGTCCCTAGTGGGTGTAGGATAGTGTTAATGTACGGGAATCACTGGGCGGCACGGACTTGGAGGGCCGAAAAGGCCTGTTTCCGGCTGAACATATATGATATGATGATGATAAATCCCTATGTCCCTACACTGCCTTTATATTTGGCTGTATCCTTGATTTCCCCCGTCACGTGTCCCCGAGTGAAGCCATCCTGGGCGCCGCCATTTTGAGCCCCATGACGTCATGACCCCCCCTCAAGTCAAGTCAAGTCAAGTTTATTTGTCACATACACATACACTATGTGCAGTGAAATGAAAGTGGCAATGCCTGCGGATTGTGCAAAAGATAAATAAAATACAATTACAGCATATAAAGTAAAATGAATGCAGCAAAAACATTTTTTAGTCCCTGGTGATATGAGAGTTAACAGTCCTGATAGCCTGTGGAAGAAACCCCGTCTCATCCTCTCTGTTTTCACTGAGTGACAGCGGAGGCGTTTGCCTGACCATAGTAGCTGGAACAGTCCGTTGCTGGGGTGGTAGGGGTCCCCCATAATGTTGCTGGCTCTGGGTCTGCACCTCCTGATGTATAGGTCCTGCAGGGGGACGAGTGTAGTTCCCATGGTGCGTTCAGCCGAACGCACTACTCTCCGCAGAGCTTTCCTGTCCTGGGCAGAGCTGTTCCCAAACCAGACTGTGATGTTGCCGGACAGGATGCTCTCTACAGCCCCAGAGTAGAAGCAATGAAGGATCCTCAGAGACACTCTGAATTTCCTCAGCTGTCTGAGGTGGTAAAGGCGCTGCCTTGCCTTACCCACCAGTGCGGCAATGTGTGTTGTCCATGTCAGATCCTCTTTGATCCACCACTATCTAGACTACACTTCTTCCCATCCTGCCTTCCTGCAAACACTCTGTTCTCCTCTACTCCCAATTTCTCCGTCCACGCCGCCCGCACTTGCACCCGAAATGAGGTGTTCTGTAGAAACATAGAAAATAGGTGCAGGAGGAGGCCATTCGGCCCTTCGGCCCTTCGAGCCAGCACTGCCATTCATTGTGATCATGGCTGATCGTCCACAATCAGTAACCCGTGCCTGCCTTCTCCCCATATCCCTTGATTCCGCTAGCCCCTAGAGCCCTATCTAACTCTCTTTTAAATTCATCCAGTGGTTCTCCGCCCGGCGGGGGCTTCAATGTCGGGAGCCACGACCGCCCCGACGTGCAGCGGCGGCGTCTTCGCCCGCACCGAATCGCGGGACTCGGGTCGGCCCGCTGCGGATCTTTCACCGTCCGGCGTGGCCTGGAACGTGGCAACTTCAACAGCCTGACCGCGGGAGACGGCAGGGGAAGAGAAAAGACATATTGGCCTTCCATCACAGTGAGGAGGTGACTGGAGGAGACTCACTGTGATGGATGTCTCTTTTTTTTGTTTTGTGTTGGTTTGTGATTGTGTGTGTTATTACTTATTTTTATTGCTCTTATTGTTGGACTGTGGGTAACGGAATTTCATCCAAGTGACTTGTTTTTTTGGATGACAATAGTTATTCTGATTCTGAATCTGAATCGGCCTCCACTGCCCTCTGTGGCAGAGAATTCCACAAATTCACAACTCCCTGGGTGAAAAAGTTTTTTCTCACCTCAGTTTTAAATGGCCTCCATTTATTCTTAGACTGTGTGGCCCCCTGGTTCTGGACTCCACCAACATTGGGAACACGTTTCCTGCCTCTAACGTGTCCAACCCTTAATAATCTTATATGTTTCAATAAGATCTCCTCTCATCCTTCTAAATTCCAGTGTATACAAGCCTAGTCGCTCCAGTCTTTCAACATATGACAGTCCCGCCATCCCGGGAATTAACCTGGTGAACCTACGCTGCACGCCCTCAATAGCAAGAATATCCTTCCTCAAATTTGGAGAACAAAACTTCACACAGTACTCCAGGTGCGGTCTCACTAGGGCCCTGTACAACTGCACACAGTACTCCAGGTGCGGTCTCACTAGGGCCCTGTACAACTGCACACAGTACTCCAGGTGTCTAGCTTGTCCAGTCCCTTTTTATAATTTTATACGTTTCTTTTTTTTAAAAAAATTATTTAAATTTTAACAAAGCACATACATGTTACAACTCATAGTACCCAATGATACCTACATTATAAATTTGATTATACATGTATTATTCTGTATTATCTCCCCACCCACAACCCCCCTCCCCACCACCCCCCAGTTAGAAAAAGGAGGGGGAAAAAAGAAAGAAAGAGAGGGAGGGAGGGAGGGAGAGGGAGAGGGAGGGAGGGGG
>NC_135996.1:4669724-4702481 GCF_053455715.1 Rhinoraja longicauda
CCCCCTGGCAGTGCCGTCTGCCACTGACCCTCGTGCCTAACGTCACCCTGACACTGCCCGTCCTGCTGCTGCCACCCTGCCGCGCTAGATTCCCCCAGAAGCTGAAGGGGTTAATTCCGCTAGCCCCTAGAGCCCTATCTAACTCTCTCTTAAATCCATCCAGTAAATCGGCCTCCACTGCCCTCTGCCTTCTTTGGTCTAGTATTGGGTGAAAACTGAACTAATTTTGAACTAATATTGAACTAAAAGTGAACTAATGTTGAACTAAAACTGAACTAATATTGAACTAAACTGAATTAAAACTGAACTAAAACTGAGCTAAACTAAACATGAACTAGTATTGAACTAAAATTGACATAAAACTGAACTAAAATTGAAACTAAACCTGAACTAAAATATCATAATAATCTGGCCTAGGCTCTCGACCCGAAACGTCGCCCGTTCCTTCAGACCAGAGATGCCGCCCGACCCACTGAGTTACTCCAGCGTTTTGCGTCCATCTTCGGCGATGAACAAAATCTTTGTGCGTCAAGAGAACGGGGGAGGGAGAGAGGGGGGAGGGGGGAGAGAGAGGGGGGGAGGAGAGAGAGCGGGGAGGGAGAGAGGGGGGGAGGAGAAGAGAGAGGAGGGAGGGAGAGAGAAAGGGGAGGGAGAGAGAAGGGGAGGGAGAAGAGAAGCGGGTGGGAGAGAGGGGGGGAGGGAGAGAGGGGGGGAGGAGAGAAAGGGGAGGGAGAGAGAGAGAGAGGGGGGGAGGGAGAGAGGGGGGAGGAGAGAGGGGGGGAGGGAGAGAAAGAGAGAAGGGGGGGAGAGAGAGCGGGGGAGGAGAGGGGGGGAGGGGAGAGAGAAAGGGGAGAGAGAGAGCGGGGAGGAAGGAGAGAGAGGAGAGGAGGAGGAGAAGGGAGCCTTCTGTGGTAAAGAATTCCACAGATTCGCCACCCTCTGACTAAAGAAATTCCTCCTCATCTCGTTCCTAAAGGAAGTCTGAAGAAGGGTCTCGACCCGAAACGTCACCCATTCCTTCTCTCCAGAGATGTTGCCTGACCTGCTGAGTTACTCCAGCATTTTGTGAAATAAATACCTTCGATTTGTACCAGCATCTGCAGTTATTTTCTATATATCCTTCCTAAAGGAACGTCCTTCAATTCTGAGGCTGTGCCCTCTGGTCCAGACTCTCCCACTAGTGGAAACATCCTCTCCACATCCACTCTATCCAGGCCGCTCACTGTTCTGCACGTTTCAATGAGGTCCCCCCCCTCATCCTTCTAAACTCCAGCGATACAGGCCCAGTGCCCACAAACGCTGACCGTATGTACTGACCATGGGCGCGTTGTGGCCGATGGCGCGGCGGTTGAGTTGCTGCCTACAGCGAAGCAGCGCCGGAGACCCGGGTTCCACCCCGGCTATGGGCGCCGTCTGTACGGAGTTTGTACGTTCGCCCCGTTGACCCTGAGATCTTCGTTTCCTCCCACACTCCAAAGCGTGCAAGGTTAATGCACGTAGGTTAATTGGCTGGTAAATGTAAAGAATTGTCCCTAGTGGGTGTAGGATAGTGTTAGTGTGCGGGGATCGCTGGTCGGCGCGGACCCGATGGGCCGAAAGGGCCTGTTTCTGCGCTGTATCTCCAAACTAAAATGCTGGAGTAACTCAGCGGGACAGGCAGCACCTCTGGAGAGAAGAATGTTTGACGTTTCGGGTCTGAAGAAGGGCTTCCACCCAAAACGTCACCCGTTCCTTCTCTCCAGAGATGCTGCCTGAGCCGCTGAGTTACAATAGACAATAGAAAATAGGGTGCAGGAGAAGGCCATTCGGCCCTTCGAGCCAGCACCGCCATTCAATGTGACCATGGCTGATCATTCTCAATCAGTACCCCGTTCCTGCCTTCTCCCTATACCCCCTGACTCCGCTATCCTTAAGAGCTCTATCTAGCTCTCTCTTGAATGTATTCAGAGAATTGGTCTGCACTGCCCTCTGAGGCAGAGAATTCCACAGCTTCACAGCTTCATCTCTGTTCTAAAATGGCCTGCCCCTTATTCTTAAACTGTGTGGCCCCTGGTTCTGGACTCCCCCAACATTGGAACATGTTTCCTAACGTGTCAACCCTTAATAATTTTATACGTTTCGATAAGATCCCCTCTCATCCTTCTAAATTCCAGTGTCCAGCATTTGTGTCTATCTTGGTTTAAACCAGCGTTTGCACCATTTTCCTGCCTTCTCCCATAACCCCTGGCTCCCCGAATGGAGGTGACTAATTCAGTTTAGTTTAAGAAAATAACTGCAGATGCTGCTACAAATCGAAGGTATTTATTTCACAAAATGCTGGAGTAACTCAGCAGGTCAGGCAGGCATCTCAGGAGAGAAGAATGGGTCGAGAATCTAAAGATAGTTCCTCTGTCCCTCTCTTTCCCCTTCCCAGTTCTCCCTCTATCTTCCTGCCTCCACCTTAATCCTTCCTGTGTCCCGCCCCCCTGACATCAGTCTGTAGAAGGGTCTCGACCCGAAACGTCACCCATTCTTCTCTCCTGAGATGCTGCCTGACCCGCTGAGTTACTCCAGCATTTTGTGAATAAATACCTTCGACTTGTACCAGCATCTGCAGTTATTGTCTTATACTATCAGTCTGAAGAAGGGTCTCGCCCCGAAAGTTCACCCATTCCTTCTTCTCCTGAGATGCTGCCTGTCCGCTGAGTTACTCCAGCATTTTGTGAAATTCAATTAGTTTATTCAGTTTCAGTTTAGTTCATAGATACGGCGCAGAAACAGGCCCTTCGGCCCACCAAGTCCACACTGATCAGCGATCCCTGCACATTAACATTACCCTACGCACACTAGGGACAATTTACAATTATACCACTGTCCCATCTCCCCCCCCCCCCCCCCCCCCCCCCGGTTTAGTTTAGAGACGCAGCGCGGAAACAGGCCCTTCGGCCCACCAAGTCCGCACCATCCTACTCCACAGGGGACAATTGACACTTATACCAAGCCAATTAACCTACAAACCCGCACGTCTTTGGAGTGCGGGAGGAGACCGAAGATCTCGGAGAAAAACCATGGGAGAACGTACAATCTCCGTACAGACAGCGCCCGTAGTCGGGATGGAACCCGGGTCTCCGGCGCTGCAAGCGCTGTAAGGCGGCAACTCTACCGCCGCGCCATTGTGGCCGCTCTTCAGTTTATTGTCACGTGTGCCACCGTACAGTGAAAAGTCTTGTGGCGCGATCGGATTGACTACAACATTTTCCCCTTGATTTCTCTGCAGGGCGATACAACTACTTGTACAGGATGAAGGCTCTGGACGCCATTCGGCTCATTGGTAAGTGCAGGCAGGCAGTCACATCTTCCCGGTCTGTACAAGAAGGAACTGCAGGTGCTGGTTTAAACCGAAGATAGACACAAAAAGCTGGAGTAACTCAGCGGGACGGGCAGCATCTCTGGTGAGAAGGAAAGGGTGACGTTTGGGTCAAGACCCTTCTTCAAGTTGGGCATGTGGGGCCTACCTGGTTGTCGGGCCTAGCGGGCTGGTCGGGCCTACCGGGGCATGGTGGTCGTCCCTTGCATGTCTGGCCTACAGGGGCCAGTCAGGCCTACTGGGCAGGTGGGGCCTCTACCGGGGCTAGAGGGGCTTACCGGGGCTGGGCGATCCTAACGGGCATGTGGGGCCTACCGGGGTTAGTGGGGCCTGCCTAGTTAGTTGGGCCAACCAGGACATGTAGGGCCTAATGGGGCAGGTTGGGCCTACCGGGGCATGTTGGTCTCCTTTGCATGTCTGGCCTACCTGGGCCAGTCAGGCCTACTGGGCAGGTGGGGCCTACCGGGGCTAGTGGGGCCTACCGGGGCTGGCCGCTCCTAACGGGCATGTGGGGCCTACCAGGGTTAGTGAGGCCTGCCTAATTAGTCGGGCCAACCAGGACATGTGAGGCATACAGGGGCAGGTCGGGCCTACCGGGATTATGTGGGCCTACCGGGGCTGGCCGCTCCTAACGGCTAATGGGGCCTGCCCGGCTGATGGGGCCTACTGGGGCAATGTGGGGCCTACCAGGCATGCTGGGCCTACCGGGGCTGGTCGGGCCTACCCTGCTGATGGGGCCTACTGGGGCTGGTCGGGCCTACCCTGCTGATGGGGCCTACTGGGGGCTGGTTGGGGCGTACCCTGCTGATGGGGCTTATTGGGGCTTGTCGGGCCTACCCTGCTGATGGGGCCTACTGGGCGTGTGGGGGCTACCCGGGGCTGGTCGGGCCTACTGGGCGTGTTGTGGAGCTTCGCGCCAAGATTCCACACTTACTTCCCCTGCAATCACTGATTTTTTTCTCCCCGCCCCACAGATCTTCCGTTGACCCAAGGCCCCGATCACGCCAAGCGCTTGGCGGGCAAGAGTTTCCGCACCTTCCTGCTGGAGCTGAGGGACGGCAGCTCCCCGTACAGGGGGGTCCGCAAGACCCTCGTCGACAAGCTAATCGAGGGCTACGAGGCGGCGCGTTACGGCACAGTGGTGAGCCAGCCCAGCAACGATGGGCCGAGCGGCCGGGCCGGTCCTTATAGAGGCGTCCAACATCACGAGAGAACTAGATCGGGTGGAAAACATAGGAAAATAGGTGCAGGAGGAGGCCATTCGGCCTTCGAGCTAGCACCGCCATTCATTGTGATCACGGCTGATCGTCCACAATCAGTAACCCGTGCCTGCCTTCTCCCCATATCCCTTGATTCCGTTAGCCCCTAGAGCTCTATCTAACTCTCCCTTAAATTCATCCAGTGAATCGGCCTCCACTGTCCTCTGCCTTCTTGGTCTAGTAGTGAGCTAAAACGGAACTAATTTTGAACTAATATTGAACTAAAACTGAACTAATTTTGAACTAATGTTGAACTAAAAGTGAACTAATATTGAACTAATATTGAACTAAAACTGAACTAATATTGAACTAATATTGAACTAAAACTGAACTAATATTGAACTAAAACTGAACTAAAACTGAACTAAAACTGAACTAAAAGTGAACTAAAACTGATCTAAACTGAACTGAACTAAACCTGAACTATATATTGAACTAAAAGTGAACTAATATTGAACTAAATCTGAACTAAAACTGAACTAAACTAAACTGAACTAAACCTGAACTATATATATTGAACTAAAACTGAACTGAACTGAACTGAACTAATATTGAACTAAATCTGAACTAAAAATGAACTAAATTGAACTGAACTGAACTAAACCTGAAGTGAACTAAAATAAACTCAACTCAACTCAAGAACTGAACTAACCTGAACTAACCTAAACTAACCTGAACTAACCTAAACTAATATTGAACTAAAACTAAACTAAATTAAACTAAACTGAAATAAAACTGAACTAAAATTGAACTAAAACTGAACTAAAACTGAACTAAACTAAACCTGAACTGGTATTGAACTAATATTGAACTAAAACTGAACTAAAACAACTAAAATTGAACTAAAACTGAACTAAAACTGAACTAAACTAAACCTGAACTGAACTGAACTGAAACTGAACTAATATTGAACTAATATTGAACTAAAACTGAACTGAACTAAACCTGAACTAATATTGAACTAAAATTGAACTAAAACTGAACTGAACTAAAACTGAACTAATATTGAACTAAAACTGAACTGAACTAAACCTGAACTAATATTGAACTAAAACTGAACTAAAAGTGAACTAATATTAAACAAATATTGAACTAAAATTGAACTAAAATTGAACTAAAACTGATCTAAACTGAACTGAACTAATATTGAACTAATATTGAACTAAAATTGAACTAAAACTGATCTAAAACTAAACTGAACTGAACTAAACTTGAACTATATATATTGAACTAATATTGAACTAATATTGAACTAAACCTGAACTAATATTGAACTAATATTGAACTAAAAGTGAACTAAACCTGAACTAAAATTGAACTAAAATTGAACTAAAACTGAACTAAAACTGAACTAATATTGAACTAAATCTGAACTAAAAATGAACTGAACTGAACTGAACTAAACCTGAAGTGAACTAAAATAAACTCAACTCAACTCAAGAACTGAACTAACCTAAACTAAACTGAACTAACCTAAACTAAACCTGAACTAATATTGAACTAAAACTGAACTAAAATTAAACAAAACAAAACTAAACCAAACTGAACTAGACTAACCCAAACGAATATTTGAACTAAAACTGAACTAAAGTGAACTGAATGAAGGGGTTTACACATTGGACACTGGAGATGACAGGAGAGCACTCATATTCCTGATTCTTTTTTCTCTGTGGCAGGACTTTGGAAAATCGGAATATCAGAAGTACCTGCACGCGGTGAACGAGCTGGCTTCCATGTGAGTTTGTCTCCGTTCTCTCTGCTCCCTCACTCTCCAGGCTGGCGTTGGCTCATTCCTGTCACTATTGAGGCAGCGTGCAGCGTGGGTTCACCAGGTTAATCCCCCGGGATGGCGGGACTGACATATGATGAAAGAATGGGTCGACTGGGCTTGTATTCACTGGAATTTAGAAGGACGAGAGGCGATCTTGCAGAAACATATACAATTCTTAAAGGATTGGACGGGCTAGATGCAGGAAAAATGTTCCCCGATGTTGGGGGAGTCCAGAACCAGGGGTCACACACAGTTTAAGAATAAGGGGTCAGCCATTTAGGACCGAGATGAGGAAAAACTTTTTCACCCAGAGAGTTGTGAATATGTGGAATTCTCTGCCACAGAGGGCAGTGGAGGCCGATTCACTGGATGTTTTCAAGAGAGAGTTAGATTTAGCTCTTGGGGCTAACGGAATCAAGGGATGTGGGGAGAAAGCAGGAACGGGGTACCGATTGTGGATGATCTGCCGTGATCGTGTTGAATGGCTCGAAGGGCCGAATGGCCTCCTCCTGCACCTATGTTCGATGTTTCTATGTCACGTGCATTAAAGTTTGACAAGCAAGTCAACGCTGTGGTAAAAGCCAGCTTCTTCCAGCTTCGTACCATAGCTAAAATCAAACCGTTCCTCCAATTTGACGACATTGAAAAAATCATCCACGCATTCATTTCCTCCCGCCTAGACTACTGCAACTCCCAATACACTGGGATCAGCCAATCATCCGCCCACTATATCAAAAATCTTCTAACCCACCACTCTATCTCCAGGTCCCTCAGGTCGGCCGACTTGGGGCTACTGACTATCCCGCGGTCTGGGCTTAAGCTCAGGGGTGACCGCGCTTTTGCGGTTGCAGCTCCTGGACTGTGGAACAGCATCCCTCTCCCCATCAGAACTGCCCCCTCCATCCACTCCTTTAAGTCCAGTCTCAAAACCTATTTCTACTCCCCAGCGTTTGAGGCCCTCTGAGGGGGCGCTGTGAACTGTTTATGTATGTGCTGTTATGTTTGTGTGCCATTGTGTGTTCGTTCTTAGTACCTGAACTGACGTGCAGCACTTTGGTCACGTGGGTTGTTTTTAAATGTGCTGTACAAATAAAATTGACGACTTGACTTGACTTGACGTGCATCAAAGCCTTGCTCTCCATCAGATTAGTTAACAGCGCAATCAGTACAAAGACGGCACAAAGTTTCGCTAACTAACGCTAGTCCCACACACGCTAGGGATAATTTAAATGAGACCAAGCCAATTAATCTACAAACCCGCACGACTTTGGAGTATGGGAGGAAACCGGAGCGCCCGGAGAAAACCCACGCAGGTCACGGGGAGAACGTGCAAACTCCGTACAGGCAGCACCTGTAGTCAGGATGGGACCCTGGTCTCTGGCACCGTGAGGCAGCAGCTCTACCCGCCGCGCCTCCGCACCGACCACAAACCCCAGCACTTTGTGTCTATCCTAGCGCGTGCGGTCCCAGCAGACTCTAACCCTCCCGAAAACAGACACAAAAAGTTGGAGTAACTCAGCGGGACAGACAGCATCTCCGAAGAGAAGGAATGGCAGACATTTCGGGTCAAGAACCTTCTTTAGCTACCGGTGGGGATGGGTCTGTGTGTAACACTGGGGTACAGTACCGGTGGGGACGGGTGTGTGTGTAATACTGGGGTACAGTACTGGTGGGGACGGGTGTGTGTGTATGTGTGTAACACTGGGGTACAGTACCGGTGGGGACGGGTGTGTGTGTAACACTGGGGTACAGTACCGGTGGGGACGGGTGTGTGTGTGTAACACTGGGGTACAGTACTGGTGGGGACGGGTGTGTGTGTAACACTGGGGTACAGTACCGGTGGGGACGGGTCGGTGTGTATAACACTGGGGTACAGTACTGGTGGGGACGGGTCTGTGTGTATGTGTGTAACACTGGGGTACAGTACTGGTGGGGACGGGTGTGTGTGTAACACTGGGGTACAGTACTGGTGGGGACGGGTGTGTGTGTAACACTGGGGTACAGTACTGGTGGGGACGGGTGTGTGTGTAACACTGGGGTACAGTACTGGTGGGGACGGGTCTGTGTGTATGTGTGTAACACTGGGGTACAGTACTGGTGGGGACGGGTGTGTGTGTAACACTGGGGTACAGTACTGGTGGGGACGGGTGTGTGTGTAACACTGGGGTACAGTACCGGTGGGGACGGGTGTGTGTGTAACACTGGGGTACAGTACTGGTGGGGACGGGTGTGTGTGTAACACTGGGGTACAGTACTGGTGGGGACGAGTGTGTGTGTAACATTGGGGTACAGTACTGGTGGGGACGGGTCTGTGTGTAACACTGGGGTACAGTACTGGTGGGGACGGGTGTGTGTGTAACACTGGGGTACAGTACTGGTGGGGACGGGTGTGTGTGTGACACTGGGGTACAGTACTGGTGGGGACGGGTGTGTGTGTAACACTGGGGTACAGTACCGGTGGGGACGGGTCGGTGTGTATAACACTGGGGTACAGTACTGGTGGGGACGGGTGTGTGTGTAACACTGGGATACAGTACCAGTGGGGACGGGTGTGTGTGTAACACTGGGGTACAGTACTGGTGGGGACGGGTGTGTGTGTAACACTGGGGTACAGTACCAGTGGGGACGGGTGTGTGTGTAACACTGGGGTACAGTACTGGTGGGGACGGGTGTGTGTGTAACACTGGGGTACAGTACTGGTGGGGACGGGTGTGTGTGTAACACTGGGGTACAGTACCGGTGGGGACGGGTGTGTGTGTAACACTGGGGTACAGTACTGGTGGGGACGGGTGTGTGTGTAACACTGGGGTACAGTACTGGTGGGGACGGGTGTGTGTGTAACACTGGGGTACAGTACTGGTGGGGACGGGTGTGTGTGTAACACTGGGGTACAGTACTGGTGGGGACGGGTGTGTGTGTAACACTGGGGTACAGTACTGGTGGGGACGGGTGTGTGTGTAACACTGGGGTACAGTACTGGTGGGGACGGGTGTGTGTATAACACACGGCAATTTTGTGACTAGGCCTTGCTCCAAAACCTACCGCCAAATCGGACGATGGCACCGATTGGCCTTGTGGAGGGTGGGGGCTGGGGGAGGGGGAGGACACCCACCGTTTTTGTAAAGAGAAGCAGCAAACCTTCTGAGAAATAAAATCTAGCACAATTTCGTGACTGTTTTGTGTGAAAAAAAACCAGAAGAGAGGGAGGCGGTGGGCTGGGCCCGGCGGCCATTTTGTTGGCCATGGTGACCATTTTGTTGGCATCACCCACAATCCCCTCTGACTGTACGTTTTTTTGTACCAAAGAGATTTTTTTTGTTCTTTTCGTTTTGTTTTCACGTTTGCGTGCGTGTGTGTAGGTTTGCGTGTGCGCCTTCAGCTCCATGCGCACGCATGTAGGGGTTTCGGATGTATGTGTTCATGGGTGTGGTCACGTGGAGAGTACATGCGTGTTTGTACGCGCACTGGGACATTTGAGAGAGTGCACATGAATGTGTGTGACCGTGTACATGGACTGCGTGGGTGACTGGTGTGTGTGTGTAACACTGGGGTACAGTATCGGTGGGGACGGGTGCGACAATGGACAATAGGTGCAGGAGGAAGCCATTCGGCCCTTCGAGCCAGTACCGCCATTCAATGTGATCATGGCTGATCATTCTCAATCAGTACCCCGTTCCTGCCCTCTCCCCATACCCCCTAACTCCGCTATCCTTAAGAGTTCTATCTAGCTCTCTCTTGAATGTATTCAGAGAATTGGCCTCCATTGCCCTCCGAGGCAGAGAATTCCACAACTCTCTGACTAAAAATGTTTTTTCTCATCTCTGTTCTAAATGGCCGACCCCTTATTCTTAAACTGTGGCCCCTTGTTCTGGACTCCCCCAACATTGGGAACATGTTTCCTGCCTCTAACGTGTCCAACCCCTTAATAATCTTATACGTTTCGATAAGATCCCCTCTCATCCTTCTAAATTCCAGTGTATACAAGCCTAGTCGCTCCAGTCTTTCAACATATGACAGTCCCGCCATTCCGGGAATTAACCTAGTAAACCTACGCTGCACGCCCTCCCTGCAGTTCCGTGCTGCACATGTGGCCTAACCCTCCTGTCCTGGTTCAGCCTGCAGGCACGGGGAAACTGGAGCCAGGCCCAGCACCAGAACGCGGCCAAGGACATGACCGGCCCGGCCGAGCCGCCATCACCCAGCACCATCCAGGTCACGTACCTGCCCTCCAACCGCAGCAAGAGGCCCAAGCACTTCCTCGAGCTCAAGAGCTTCAAAGACAACTACAACACGCTGGAGAGCACGCTGTGAGGGGGAGCGGGGGGCCTGTGAGCACGATGAGAGGGGCCGCAGTGAGCACAGTGAGGGGCCACATTGAGCACAGTGAGGGGCCACATTGAGCACAGTGAGGGGGGCCGCAGTGAGCACAGTGAGGGGCCACATTGAGCACAGTGAGGGGCCACATTGAGCACAGTGAGGGGCCACATTGAGCACAGTGAGAGGGGCCGCAGTGAGCACAGTGAGGGGCCACATTGAGCACAGTGAGAGGGGCCGCAGTGAGCACAGTGAGGGGCCACATTGAGCACAGTGAGGGGCCACATTGAGCACAGTGAGGGGCCACATTGAGCACAGTGAGAGGGGCCGCAGTGAGCACAGTGAGGGGCCACATTGAGCACAGTGAGGGGCCACATTGAGCACAGTGAGGGGCCACAGTGAGGGGCCACAGTGAGGGGGGCCACAGTGAGCACGATGAGAGGGGCCACAGTGAGGGGCCACAGTGAGGGGGGCCACAGTGAGGGGCCACAGTGAGAGGGGCCGGGGGGAACCGGGGGCCGCAGGGGCAAGGGAGCGAGCTAATGGACCACCGCAAGGAGAGGGGCGAATGGCCGAGCTCACTGAGATTCCTCACATCCCCCCCTCCGCTCCACACTCCTCCCCTCTGCTCCACACTCCTCTCCCCTCCTCTCCTCTCCTCTTCCAACTTCTTCCCTCCACTCCCCTCTTCCCTCCACTCCCCTCCCCGCCTCTCCCCTCCACTCCCCTCCATTCTCCACTCCCCTCCCCTCCTCTCCCCTCTCCCCTTCTCTCCTCTCCCCTCCTCACCCCTCCACTCCCCTCCTCTCCCCTCCACTCCCCTCTTCCCTCCACTCCTCACCCCTCCTCTTCCCTCCACTCCCCTCTTCCCTTCACTCTCCCCTCCCCTCGAATCCCTTCTCCCCTCCACTCTCCTCCCCTACCCCCCTCCCCGCCTCTTCCCTCCACTCTCCTCCACTCCTCTCCCCTCCACTCTCCTCTCCCCTCTTCCCTCCACTCTCCTCTCCCCTCTTCCCTCCACTCTCCTCTTCCCTCCACTCTCCTCCCCGCCTCTTCCCTCCTCTCTCCTCCTCTTCCCTCCACTCCCCTCTCCCCTCCCCTTCACTGAACACTGACTGGCTGGAGGTCTCTGAATGTGGGGCGTGTTAATAGTGGGGCTACACAACACTGGGGTACAGTACCGGTAGAGACAAATCTGCCCCCCTTCCCTCTCTAGCTCCCTCCCTCCCTCTCTCCCTCTCTCCCTCCCTCATGCTCCCTCTCTCTGCACAATGTCGCAGCGGGTAGAGCTGCTGCCTCACAGCGCCGGAGACCCAGGTTCCACCCTAACTACGAGCGCTGTCTGTACGGAGTTTGCACGTTCTCCCCGTGACCTGCGTGGGTTTTCTCCGGGCGCTCCGGTTTCCTCCTGCAATTGGCTTGGCGTAAGTGTAAAAATTGTCCCTATTGGGTGTGGGATAGTGTTAATGTGCGGGGATCGCTGGTCGGCGCGGACCCGGTGGGCCGAAGGGCCTGTTTTCACACAATCTCTAAACTAAACTAAAGACACAGAAAGCTGGAGTAACTCAGCGGGACGGGCAGCATCTCTGGAGAGAAGGAATGGGCGACGTTTTGTAAATCTCTCCCTCCCTCATGCACTCACCCTCCCCCTCTCCATCTCTCACCCTCCCCCTCTCCATCTCTCTCTCTCTCTCTCTCGCTCCCCCTCTCTGTGCTCCCACGGCCTATCTCGCCTCAGTGTGTGCGCGTGTGTGCGTGCGTGTGTGTTTTTCTCTTTCCCTGTTGTAAATAAAGTCGCCGTGTTTGAACCAGACTGAGTTTCCCCGTTTCGTGTTCCCGCGCGCGTCTGGTAGCGGGAACGGCGAACTTCCCACGCCACCACCTCACCTCTCTGCCGGACCCCGACAGGAAAGGGGGAGCAAAGAGGTCCTCCAGCAGTTGTAAGGGGCCCTGGTGAGGCCCCTGTGGGGCCAGGTTCAGCTCAAACTCCATCATCAAGTTTGCTGATGACACTGTGGTGGTGGGCCGGATCTCCAACAACGATGAGAAGGCCTACCCTACCGGGAGGAGGTGGCTGATCTGGCACTCTGGTGTCAGGACAACAGCCTCCTCTTGAATGTCACTAAAACAAAGGAGCTGATTGTGGACTTCAGAAGGGCTAAACATCCAAGGACGTACACGCCACTGGAGATAAATGGGTCTACTGTGGATAGGGTGAGCAGTTTTAAATACTTGGGAGTCCGCATCACAGAGGATCTGACATGGGCAACGCACTGGTGGGTAAGGCAAAGCAGCACCTTTACCACCTCAGACAGCTGAGGAGATTCAGAGTGTCTCTGAGGATCCTTCATTGCTTCTAATCTGGGGCTGTAGAGAGCATCCTGTCCGGCAACATTACAGTCTGGTTTGGGAACAGCTCTGCCCAGGACAGGAAGGCCCTGCAGAGAGTAGTGCGTTCGGCAGAAGGCACCATGGGAACTACACTCGTCCCCCTGCAGGACCTATACATCAGGAGGTGCAGATCCAGAGCAAGCAAGATTATGGGGGACCCCTGCCACCCCAGTAACGGACTGTTCCAGATGCTACGATCAGGCAAACGCCTCCGCTGTCACGCTGTGAAAACAGAGAGGATGAGACGGAGTTTCTTCCCACAGGCCATCAGGACTGTTAATTTTTATAACTCCAGAGACTAATTTTTTGTCTACACTATAGTAACTTATTAACTTTATTTATATGCTGTAACTGTAATACTTTTTTGTGCACAACCCGCAGGCATTGCCACTTTCATTTCACTGCACGTCGTGTATGTGTATGTGACAAATAAACTTGACTTGAGACCACGTCTGGAGTACCGAGCGCGGTTTTGGTCTCCTAATTCGAGGAAGGACGTCCTTGCTATTGAGGCAGTGCAGCGTAGGTTCACCAGGTTAATCGGCCTGGTGCAAGTGTAAATTGTCACTGGTGTGTGCCGGATAGTGTTAGTGTGCGGGGATCGCTGGTCGGCGCGGACCCGGTGGGCCGAAGGGCCTGTTTACGCGCTGTGTCTCTAAAGTGTAAAGAGTTGTAAAAGGACAGCCAACATCAATCCTTGCTGGTATCTTATACCCAGAACTGAAGGAACGTCTCATAGAAACATAGAAAATAGGTGCAGGAGTAGGCCATTCGGCCCTTCGAGCCTGTACGCACCGCCATTCAATATGATCATGGCTGATCATCCAACTCAGTATCCCGTACCTGCCTTCTCTCCATACCCCCTGATCCCTTTAGCCACAAGGGCCACATCTAACTCCCCCTTAAATATAGCCAATGAACTGGCCTCAACTACCTTCTGTGGCAGAGAATTCCACAGATTCACCACTCTGTGTGTGAAAATAAACGTTCTCATCTCGGTCCTAAAAGACTTCCCCCTTATCCTTAAACTGTGACCCCTTGTTCTGGACTTCCCCAACATCGGGAACAATCTTCCCGCATCCAGCCTGTCCAACCCCCTTAAGAATTTTGTAAGTTTCTATAAGATCCCCCCTCAATCTTCTAAATCCCAGCGAGTACAAGCCGAGTCTATCCAGTCTTTCTTCATATGAAAGTCCTGCCATCCCAGGGATCAATCTGGTGAACCTTCTCTGTACTCCCTCTATGGCAAGAATGTCTTTCCTCAGATTAGGAGACCAAAACTGTACGCAATACTCCAGGTGCGGTCTCACCAATGTCTCGACCTGAAACATCACCCAATCCTTCTATCCAGAGAAGGCAGCGGATAGAGCTGCTGCCTTTAAGCGCCAGAGACCCGGGTTCGATCCTGACCACAGGCGCTGTCTGTACGGAGTTTGTACGTTCTCCCCGTGACCTGCGTGGGTTTTCCCCCCGAGATCTTTGGTTTCCTCCCACACTCCAAAGTCGTGCTTAGGTTTGTATTTCACAAAACGCTGGGGTAACTCAGCAGGTCAGGCAGCATCTCAGGAGAGAAGGAATGGGTGACGTTTCAGGTCGAGACCCTTCTTCAGACTGAAGAACCTGGTTAACCAGATTACTCGACACAAAATGCTGGAGTAACTCAGCGGGTCAGGAAGCATCTCTGGAGAGAAGGAATGGGTGACGTTTCGGGTCGAGACCCTTCTTCAGACTGACCCGAAAAACGTCACCCGTTCCTTCTCTCCAGAGATGCTGCCCGACCTGCTGAGTTACTCCAGCATTTTGTGAAATAAATACCTTCGATTAGTACCAGCATCTGCAGTTATTTTCGTAAACTACTTAGGTTTGTAGGTCAGGTGTAAGTGTAAGATTGTCCCCAGTGTGTGTAGGACAGTGTCAACAGAGAAGCAAACTGACGAAGATGTGGGTGGATGCTCCATTGGTGACCTGGACACTGTAGGTCTGGACGCTGTAGGCCTGGACGCTGTAGGCCCGGACAGTGTAGGCCCGGACACTGTAGGTCCGGACACTAGGTCTGGATGCTGTAGGCCTGGACGCTGTAGGCCCGGATAGTGTAGGCCCGGACAGTGTAGGTCCGGACACTGTAGGTCTGGATGCTGTAGGCCTGGACGCTGTAGGCCCGGACACTGTAGGCCTGGACAGTGTAGGTCCGGACACTGTAGGTCTGGATGCTGTAGGCCTGGACAGTGTAGGCCTGGATGCTGTAGGCCTGGACGCTGTAGGCCTGGACACTATAGGTCTGGATGCTGTAGGCCCGGACAGTGTAGGCCCGGACAGTGTAGGTCCGGACACTGTAGGTCTGGATGCTGTAGGCCCGGACAGTGTAGGCCCGGACACTGTAGGCCTGGACAGTGTAGGTCCGGACACTGTAGGCCTGGACGCTGTAGGCCTGGACGCTGTAGGCCCGGACACTGTAGGCCTGGACAGTGTAGGCCCGGACGCTGTAGGCCCAGACAGTGTAGGCCCGGACGCTGTAGACCCGGACACTGTAGGCCCGGACAGTGTAGGCCAGGACAGTGTAGGCCCGGACACTGTAGGCCTGGACAGTGTAGGTCCGGACACTGTAGGTCTGGATGCTGTAGGCCTGGACGCTGTAGGCCCGGACACTGTAGGCCTGGACAGTGTAGGTCCGGACACTGTAGGCCAGGACAGTGTAGGCCCGGACACTGTAGGCCTGGACAGTGTAGGTCCGGACACTGTAGGCCAGGACAGTGTAGGCCCGGACACTGTAGGCCTGGACAGAGTAGGCCTGGATGCTGTAGGCCTGGACGCTGTAGGCCCGGACAGTGTAGGTCCGGACACTGTAGGTCTGGATGCTGTAGGCCCAGATGCTGTAGGTACAGACAGTGTAGTAGGAAAAAAATTGCAGATGCTGGTTAAAATTTGTGTCTACCTGACTGGATGACCACAACATGTCAGGCTACAGAACTGTGTCTCGGACATGGTGGAGTCTCGCCACACAGGGGACGTTCCTCTCTCCCTTCCTGTTCACCATCTACACCTCGGACTTCAGATATAACTCCGTCCCCTGCCACCTGCGGAGGTTTTCAGATGACTGCAATTGTGGGCTGCATCAGTGAGGGAGGGGTAGGGTTGCCAACCGTCCCGTATTAGGCGGGACGTCCCGTATTTTGGGCTATATTGATTTGTTCTGTTCGGGACCGCCCTTGTCCCGTATTAGGCCCGGGGGGGGGGGCTCTGTCGGCCGGGACAGTGTAGGCCTGGATGCTGTAGGCCTGGACGCTATAGGTCCGGACACTGCAAGCCCGGACATTGTAGGCCCGCTCCCTGTAGGCACGGACACTGTAGGCACGGACACTGTAGGCCTGGACACTGTAGGCCCGACAGTGTAGGCCCGGACACTATTGGCCTAGATGCTGTAGGTCCAGACAGTGTAGTAGGAAAAAAATTGCAGATGCTGGTTAAAATTTGTGTCTACCTTCCGGACAGTGTAGGCCCGGAAACTGTAGGTCCGGACAGTGTAGGCCCGGACAGTGTACGCCCGGACACTGTGGGTCCGGACAGTGTAGGCCCGGACACTGCAAGTCCGAACAGTGTAGGCCCGGACACTGTAGACCCGGACACTGTAGGCCCGGACAGTGTGGGCCCCGACACTGTAGGTCCGGACAGTGTAGGCCCGGACAGTGTAGGCCCCGACACTGTAGGCCTGGACAGTGTAGGCCCCGACACTGTAGGTCCGGACAATGTAGGCCCGGACATTGTAGGTCCAGACAGTGTAGGCCCGGACACCGTAGGTCCGGACACAGTAGGCCCGGACAGTGTAGGCCCGGACAGTGTAGGTCCGGACAGTGTAGGCCCAGACAGTGTAGGTCCGGACACTGTAGGTCTGGATGCTGTAGGCCCGGACACTGTAGGCCCGGACAGTGTAGGCCCGGACAGTGTAGGTCCGGACAGTGTAGGGCTGGATGCTGTAGGCCTGGACGCTGTAGGCCCGGACACTGTAGGCCCGGACAGTGTTGGCCCGGACAGTGTAGGCCCCGACACTGTAGGCCTGGACAGTGTAGGCCCCGACACTGTAGGTCCGGACAATGTAGGCCCGGACATTGTAGGTCCAGACAGTGTAGGCCCGGACACCGTAGGTCCGGACACAGTAGGCCCGGACAGTGTAGGCCCCGACACTGTAGGTCCGGACAGTGTAGGCCCGGACAGTGTAGGTCCGGACACTGTAGGTCTGGATGCTGTAGGCCCGGACACTGTAGGCCCGGACAGTGTAGGCCCGGACAGTGTAGGTCCGGACAGTGTAGGGCTGGATGCTGTAGGCCTGGACGCTGTAGGCCCGGACACTGTAGGCCCAAACAGTGTTGGCCCGGACAGTGTAGGTCCGGACACTGTAGGTCTGGACGCTGTAGGCCTGGACACTGTAGGCCTGGACAGTGTAGGTCCGGACACTGTAGGTCTGGATGCTGTAGGCCCGGACAGTGTAGGCCTGGATGCTGTAGGCCTGGACGCTGTAGGCCCGGACAGTGTAGGTCCGGACACTGTAGGTCTGGATGCTGTAGGCCTGGACTCTGTAGGCCCGGACACTGTAGGCCCGGACAGTCTAGGTCCGGACACTGTAGGTCTGGATGCTGTAGGCCTAGATGCTGTAGGTCCAGACAGTGTAGTAGGAAAAAAATTGCAGATGCTGGTTAAAATTTGTGTCTACCTGACTGGATGACCACAATATGTCAGGCTACAGAACTGTGTCTCGGACATGGTGGAGTCTCGCCACACAGGGGACGTTCCTCTCTCCCTTCCTGTTCACCATCTACACCTCGGACTTCAGATATAACTCCGTCCCCTGCCACCTGCGGAGGTTTTCAAATGACTCTGCAATTGTGGGCTGCATCAGTGAAGGAGGGGTAGGGTTGCCAACCGTCCTGTATTAGGCAGGACATCCCGTATTTTGGGCTAAATTGATTTGTTCTGTTCGGGACCGCCCTTGTCCCGTATTAGGCCCGGGGGGGCTCTGTCGGCCGGGACAGTGTAGGCCCGGATGCTGTAGGCCTGGACGCTATAGGTCCGGACACTGCAAGCCCGGACATTGTAGGCCCGGACCCTGTAGGCACGGACACTGTAGGCACGGACACTGTAGGCCTGGACACTGTAGGCCCGACAGTGTAGGCCCGGACACTATTGGCCCAGATGCTGTAGGTCCAGACAGTGTAGTAGGAAAAAAATTGCAGATGCTGGTTAAAATTTGTGTCTACCTTTCCGGACAGTGTAGGCCCGGACAGTGTAGGCCTGGACAGTGTAGGCCCGAACAGTGTACGCCCGGACACTGTAGATCCGGACAGTGTATGCCCGGACACTGTAGGCCCGGACAGTGTAGGTCTGGACCGTGTAGGCCCGAACAGTGTAGGCCCGGACAGTGTAGGCCCGGACATTGTAGGTCCAGACAGTGTAGGCCCCGACACTGTAGGTCCGGACAGTGTAGGCCCGAACAGTGTAGGCCCGGACACTGTAGGCCCGGACAGTGTAGGCCCCGACACTGTAGGTCCGGACAGTGTAGGCCCCGACACTGTAGGTCCGGACAGTGTAGGCCCGGACAGTGTAGGCCCGGGCGCCGCCTAACGGAGGTTGCGTGGCAACCCGCCTCCTGGCCCAGGCGGCCGCCATTGGTGGAGCAGGAGCACGTGGCCGCTGGCTGGGTGAGGTCACGTGGGGCGCGGGGAGGTGACGTCACCTTTTGTCCCTTATTTGGGAGCGAGATAGTTGGCAACCCCTAGTTGGGGGAGGGAAGCTGAATACACAGGTGGGGTGGAGTCAACGACTTTGTTGAGTGGCGTGGGCTGAACCACCCGCAGCTCAACACCGACAAGACGTGGTGGTGGACTGGAGGAGGAGAGGAACAGCCCTGTCTCCATCAGTGGTGTGGATGTGCGGTGTACCAGGGAGGAGAAATAAACCTTCAGTCCTGCCACCGCACGATCAACCCGCAAGAGACCCGGGTTCCATCCCGACCGCGGGCGCCGTCTGTACGGAGTTTGTACGTTCTCCCCGTGACCTGCGTGGGTTTTCTCCGAGATCTTTGGTTTCCCCCCACACTCCAAAGACGTGCGGGTTTGTAGGTTAATTGGCTTGGTCCTGGGATAATGAAGTTCTATCGTATCGTCGGTGCAGGGCGGGGATCGCTGGTCGGCCTGTTTACCAGCGCGGTTTCTCTAGACTAAACTAAGCTAAAGTTTACGCTGCCTGTCCCACTGAGTTACTCCAGCATTTGGTGTCTACAACTACAATGTGCAACTGAGGAAAGACATTCTTGCCATAGAGGTAGTAGGAAAGTTAGATAGAGCTCTAGGGGCTAGTGGAATCTAGGGGTACGGGGAGAAGGCAGGCACGGGTTACTGATTGTGGACGGTCAGCCATGATCACGATGAAAGTTTTGGTCTCCTAATCTGAGGAAAGACATTCTTGCCATAGAGGGAGTACAGAGAAGGTTCACCAGATTGATCCCTGGGATGGCAGGACTTTCATATGAAGAAAGACTGGATAGGCTCGGCTTGTACTCGCTGGAATTTAGAAGATTGAGGGGGGATCTTATAGAAACGTACAAAATTCTTAAGGGGTTGGACAGGCTAGATGCAGGAAGATTGTTCCCGATGTTGGGGAAGTCCAGAACAAGGGGCCACACAGTTTAAGGATAAGGGGGAAGTCTTTTAGGACCGAGTTTTTTTCCCACACAGAGAGTGGTGAATCTGTGGAATTCTCTGCCACAGAAGGTAGTTGAGGCCAGTTCATTGGCTATATTTAAGAGGGAGTTAGATGTGGCCCTTGTGGCTAAAGGGGTCAGGGGGTATGGAGAGAAGGCAGGTACGGGATACTGAGTTGGATGATCAGCCATGATCATATTGAATGGCGGTGCGTACAGGCTCGAAGGGCCGAATGGCCTCCTCCTGCACCTATTTTCTATGTTTCTATGAGTCAGCACTGAGATCCGGTGGCTGTCTGCATTCCCCGTCTCATTCCTCTCCTCCTCAAGTCAAGTCAAGTCACGTTTATTTGTCACGTACACACACACACACAAGATGTGCAGTGAAATGAAAATGGCGACGCCTGCGGATTGTGCTAAACTGCCAAACAGGATAGAAAAAAAATGTTCACACAAAACATAAATTAAAAGAGTCCCTGGTGATGTGAGAGTTAACAGTCCTGATGGCCTGTGGGAAGAAACTCCGTCTCATCCTCTCCGTTTTCACAGCGTGACAGCGGAGGCGTTTGCCTGACCGTAGCATCTGGAACAGTCCGTTGCTGGGGTGGCAGGGGTCCCCCATAATGTTGCTGGCTCTGGATCTGCACCTCCTGATGTATAGGTCCTGCAGGGGGGCGAGTGTAGTTCCCATGGTGCGTTCTGCCGAACTCACTACTCTCTGCAGGGCCATCCTGTCCTGGGCAGAGCTGTTCCCAAACCAGACTGAGATGTTCCCGGACAAGATGCTCTCTACAGCCCCAGAGTAGAAGCACTGAAGGATCCTCAGAGAGACTCTGAGTTTCCTCAGCTGTCTGAGGTGGTAAAGGGGCTGCCTTGCCTTACTCACCAGGGCGGCAATGTGTGTTGTCCATGTCAGATCCTCTGTGATGTGGACTCCCAGGTATTTAAAACTGCTCACCCTATCCACAGTAACCCCATTTAACTCCAGTGGCGTGTACGTCCTCCGATGTTCAGCCCTTCATCTGTCTGTAAGCAAGTCCCCAAACAACGTTTAGATTTAGAAAATAGGTGCAGGAGGAGGCCATTCGGCCCCTCGAGCCAGCACCGCCATTCATTGTGATCACGGTTGATCATCCACAATCAGTAACCCGTGCCTGCCTTCTCCCCATATCCCTTGATTCCACTAGCCCCTAGAGCTCTATCCAACTCTCTCTTAAATCCATCCAGTGAATCGGCCTCCACTGCCCTCTGTGGCAGAGAGTTCCACAAATTCACAACTCTCTGGGTGGAAAAAAGTTTTTTTCTCACCTCAGTTTTAAACGGCCTCCCCTTTATTCTTAGACTGTGTGTGTGTGGCCCCTGGTTCTGGACTCCCCCAACATTGGGAACATTTTTCCTGCATCTAGCTTGTCCAGTCCTTTTATAATTTTATACGTCTCTATAAGATCCCCCTCTCATCCTTCTAAACTCCAGCGAATACAAGCCCGGTCTTTCCAATCTTTCCTCGTATGACAGTCCCGCCAACCTGGTGAACCTACGCTGCACTGCCTCAATAACAAGGACGTCCTTCCTCAAATTTGGAGACCAAATCTGCGCACAGTACTCCAGGTGCGGTCTCACCAGGGCCCTGTACAGTTAAAGATTTGAAGAAAGTGTTCAGCCCAGAAACAAAACTCATCTTTATTAATACAACAAACTCAAAACACAAAGTGTACAAAAAAAAAAATACTTAAGTGCCCCTAATAACTTAAAATAAATACTGACAAACACATACAGAAATCTTATAATGGGTCCACCACTGGTTTTCCGACACCCTCGTTCTAAGAGCCATGCCGGATTATCTGTGTTGCCGGAGGTCACAGCCTCCGGGAGACAATAGACAATAGGTGCAGGAGGAGGCCATTTGGCCCTTCGAGCCAGCACCGCCATTCAATGTGCTCATGGCTGATCATTCTCAATCAGTACCCCGTTCCTGCCTTCTCCCCCATACCCCCTGACTCCGCTATCATTAAGAGCTCTATCTAGCTCTCTCTTGAATGCATTCAGAGAATTGGCCTCCACTGCCCTCTGAGGCAGAGAATTCCACAGATTCACAACTCTCTGACTGAAAAAGTTTTTCCTCATCTCAGTTCTAAATGGCTGACCCCTTATTCTTAAACTGTGTGGCCCCTTGTTCTGGACTCCCCCAACATTGGGAACATGTTTCCTGCCTCTAACGTGTCCAACCCCTTAATAATCTTATACGTTTCGATAAGATCTCCTCTCATCCTTCTAAATTCCAGTGTATACAAGCCTAGTCGCTCCAGTCTTTCAACATATGACAGTCCCGCCATTCCGGGAATTAACCTAGTGAACCTACGCTGCACGCCCTCAATAGCAAGAATATCCTTCCTCAAATTTGGAGACCAAAACTGCACACAGTACTCCAGGTGCGGTCTCACTAGGGCCCTGTACAACTGCAGAAGGACCTATTTGCTCCTGTACTCAACTCCTCTTGTTATGAAGGCCAACATGCCATTGGCTTTCTTCACTGCCTGCTGTACCTGCATGCTTCCTTTCAGTGACTGATGCACTAGGACACCCAGATCTCGTTGTACGTCCCCTTTTCCTAACCTGACACCATTCAGATAATAATCTGCCTTCCTGTTCTTACCACCAAAGTGGATAACCTCACACTTATCCACATTAAACTGCATCTGCCATGCATCCGCCCACTCACACAACCTGTCCAAGTCACCCTGCAACCTCATAGCATCTTCCTCACAGTTCACACTGACACCCAGCTTTGTATCATCTGCAAATTTGCTAATGGTACTTTTAATCCCTTCACCCGTGAACCGGCTCAAAGGTTTATTATTACACACCGCGCGTGGCCCTGTGCAACCCCCCAGGCCCCCGATGTAAAGGGGGAGGGCTCCCTTGTAGAGAGGCCTCCACTGGGGACCGCCATCAGGCGGTAACACGGACCGCCAAGTCTGGCCTCGGGAGCCGGCTGAGGGCCGGAGTTCCAGACCCGGCAATCGGCCGTGGAAGTCCCGATGAGGTTGAGACGGCCTGGGGGGGCGTGTTTTCAGGGGGACTTCTGGGTAGGGTTGCCAACTGTCCCATATTAACTGGGATATTCTGTATTTTGGACTAAATTGATTTGTCCCGTATGGGACCGCCCTTGTCCCGTATTAGGCCCGGGGGGGCACTGTTGGTCCGGACGCTGTAGGCCCAGACAGTGTAGGCCCGGGCACTGTAGGCCCGGGCACTGTAGGCCCGGACAGTGTAGGTCCGGACAGTGTAGACCCCGACGCTGTAGGCCCGGACAGTGTAGGCCCCGACACTGTAGGCCCGGACACTATAGGCCCGGACAGTGTAGGTCTGGACAGTGTAGACCCCGACGCTGTAGGCCCGGACAGTGTAGACCCCGACGCTGTAGGCCCGGACACTGTAGGCCCGGACAATGTAGGCCCGGACAATGTAGGCCCCCCCGGACACTGTAGGCCCAGACACTGTAGGCCCGGACACTGTAGGCCCGGACACTGTAGGCCTGGACAATGCCTAACGGAGGATGCTTAGCAACCCGCCTCCCGGCCCGGGCGGCCGCCATTGGTGGGGCGGGAGCACGTGGCCGCTGGCTGGGAATTCTGCCCGGATTAAAGGAGGTGCCGGATAATCAGTGGTGGAGCCTGTAATCGAATGCACTCACACAAATGTAGAAAGGCCCTGGATAGAGTGGGTGTGGAGAGGATGTTCCCACTAGTGGGAGAGTCTAGGACCAGAGGGCACAGCCTCAGAATTAAAGGACGTTCCTTTAGGAAGGAGATGAGGAGGAATTTCTTCAGTCAGAGGGTGGTGAATCTATGGGATTCTTTGCCACAGACGGCTGTGGAGGCCACAAGTCAGTGGGTATTTTTAAGGCCGAGATAGATAGATTCTTGATCAGTGCGGGTGTCGGGGGTTATGGGTTATCATCTGGACTCCAACACCCTCATCAATGACTTGGGTTTCTTGGATCGCTGCCACAATCTGTTGCTGAGGGGGAGAAGGGAGAATGTTAGAGACTCCATTCACTGCGTCTTAGAGAAAATAGGTGCAGGAGGAGGCCATTCGGCCCTTCGAGCCAGCACCGCCATTCATTGTGATCATGGCTGATCATCCACAATCAGTAACCCGTGCCTGCCTTCTCCCCATATCCCTTGATTCCGCTAACACTAATACTAACACACACACTAACACACACACACACTAACACTAACACACACACACTAACACATACTAACACTAACACACACTAACACACACGCACTAACACACACACACACTAACACACACACTAACACATACTAACACTAACACACACTAACAAACACACACACTAATACACACACACTAACACACACACACACTAACACACACACACTAACACACACACACTAACACACACACACACTAACACACACACTAACACATACTAACACTAACACACACTAACAAACACACACACTAACACACACACACTAACACACACAAACACACTAACACATACTGACACTAACACACACACTAACACACACAAACACACATACTAACACACACACTAACACATACACACTAACACACACACACTAACACACACACACTAACACACACACTAACACACACACACTAACACACACACACTAACACACACACACTAACACATACACACTAACACACACACTAACACACACTAACACACACACTAACACACACACACTAACACATACACACTAACACATACTAACGCACACACACTAACACACACTAACACACACACACACTAACACACACACACTAACACACACACACTAACACACACACTAACACATACTAACACTAACACACACTAACAAACACACACACTAACACACACACACTAACACACACACACAAACACACTAACACATACTGACACTAACACACACACTAACACATACTAACACTAACACACACACACACTAAGACACACACACTAACACACATACTAACACTAACACACACTAACACACACACACACACACTAACACTAACACACACACACACTAACACACACACTCACTAACACACACACACACACTAACACGCACACTAACACGCACACACATACACACACTAACACATACTAATACTCACACTAACACACACACACACACTAACACACACACTAACACCCACACACACTAACACACACACACACACTAACACACACACACACACACTAACACACACTAACACACACACACACACACACTAACACACACACACTAACACACAAACACTAACACACACACCCCCTCTCTCCCCGCCCCCCTCTCCCCGTGCCGCCCTTACTCGTGTGCGTGGGGTGGCGATGATCCCGGTGAGCGGGCGCTGGCTGCTTGCCGTGCCGGCGTGTCCGAGCCGGGTGTCAGGTGCTCCACGCGATCCTGCAGCTCCCGGTTCTGGAGAAACACAGGCCGGGAAAAACCGTCAGATTCACCGGCTCTCAAACTGAGCTACAGGGAGAGGTTGAGCAGGCTGGGACTCTATTCCCTGGAGCACAGGAGGATGAGGGGCGATCTTATAGAGGTGTACAAAATCACGAGGGGAATAGATCGGGTAGACGCACAGAGTCTCTTGCCCAGAGTAGGGGAATCGAGGACCAGAGGACATGGGTTCAAGGTGAAGGGGAAAAGATTTAATAGGAATCTGAGGGGTAACTTTTCCACACAGAGGGTGGTGGGTGTATGGAACGAGCTGCCGGAGGAGGTAGTTGAGGCTGGGACTATCCCAACGTTTAAGAAACAGTTGGACAGGTTCATGGATAGGACGGGTTTGGAGGGATATGGGCCAAACGCAGGGCAGGTGGGACTAGTGTAGATGGGGCATGTTGGCCGGTGTGGGCAGGTGGGACTAGTGTAGATGGGGCATGTTGGTCGGTGTGGGCAGGTGGGACTAGTGTAGATGGGGCATGTTGGTCGGTGTGGGCAGGTGGGACTAGTGTAGATGGGGCATGTTGGCCGGTGTGGGCAGGTGGGACTAGTGTAGATGGGGCATGTTGGTCGGTGTGGGCAGGTGGGACTAGTGTAGATGGGGCATGTTGGCCGGTGTGGGCAGGTGGGACATGATGGCACGGTGGCCCATCGGGTAGAGTTGCCACCTCACAGCGCCGGAGACCCGGGTTCCATCCTGACTACGGGCGCCGTCTGTACGGAGTTTGCACCTGCGTGGGTTTTTCTCCGAGATCTTCGGTTTCCTCACACACTCCAAAGACGTGCGGGTTTGTAGGTTAATTGGCTTGGTGAATGTATAAATTGTCCCTAGTGTGTGTGTAGGATAGTGTTAGTGTGCGGGGATCGCTGGGCGGCGCCGACCCGGTGGGCCGAAGGGCCTGTTTCCGCGCTGTGTCTCTAAACCAAACTTAACATGTTGGCGCGGTGTGGGCAATATGCCAGCATTGTTAATATTTTGCTGGAGTGGGTTTATTGCTGCACGTGACTCTGCTCAGTCAAATGAGTTTCAATGAGTGGTTTAAGGAGGAACTACGTTGCAGACGGCAGAAGGGTCTCGACCCAAAACGTCGCCCGTTCCTTCTCTCCAGAGATGCTGCCCGACCCGCTGAGTTACTCCAGCATTTTGTGTCTGTCTGACTTCGGCGTAGACTGTCATCTGCAGTTCCTTCAGCGCGGAAACAGGCCCTTCGGCCCACCGGGTCCGTGCCGACCAGCGATCCCCTCACACTAATCACACACGCACGCACACACACACGCGCGGGACAATTTTTAAAAACATTTATACCAGGCCAATTAACCTACAAACCCGCACGTCTTTGGAGTGTGGGAGGAGACCGGAGCGCCCGGAGAAAACCCACGCAGGTCAGGGGGAGAGAACGTGCAAACTCCGCGCAGACGGCGCCCGTGGTCGGGATGGAACCCGGGACTCCTTGAGGCAGCAGCTCTACCCGCTGCCCCTTAGTGGGGTTTCAAGGAGGACAATAGACAATAGGTGCAGGAGGAGGCCCTTCGGCCCTTCGAGCCTGTACGCACCGCCATTCACTGTGATAGACAATAGACAATAGGTGCAGGAGGAGGCCATTCAGCCCTTCAAGCCGGCACCGCCATTCAATGCGATCATGGCTGATCATCCACAATCAGTACCCCGTTCCTACCTTCTCCCCATACCCCCTGACTCCGCTATCCTTAAGAGCTCTATCCAGCTCTCTCTTGAATGCATCCAGAGAATTGGCCTCCACTGCCTTCTGAGGCAGAGAATTCCACAGATTCACAACTGAAAAAGTTTTTCCTCATCTCCGTTCTAAATGGCCTAACCCCTTATTCTTAAACTGTGTGTGTGGCCCCTGGTTCTGGACTCCCCCCAACATCAGGAACATGTTTCCTGCCTCTAACGCGTCCAATCCCTTAATAATCTTATATGTTTCAACAAGATCCCCTCTCATCCTTCTAAATTCTAGAGTAACTCAGCGGGTCAGGCAGCATCTCTGTGGAGAACGTGGACAGGTACAAAGTGCTGGAGTAACTCAGCGGGTCAGGCAGCATCTGTGGAGAACGTGGACAGGTACAAAGTGCTGGAGTAACTCAGCGGGTCAGGTGCGGACTCGGTGGGCCGAAGGGCCTGTTTCCGCGCGTTATCACGAAAGGCCCCCCCCTTGATTTTGTCAAAGGCCGGCACCTCAGACTCCAAATGTTCCACTTGCTCCTGAAGTTGTTGGATTAGGAGGTCCTTTTCCTCGATCTGACTTCTGGATGCTTGGAGCTGGGAAAGAAGACAATATAATGTGGATAAATGTGAGGTTATCGACTTTGGCGGCAAGAACAGGAAAGCAGAGTATTACCTGAATGGCGGCCGATTAGGAGAAGGGGAGATGCAACGTGACCTGGGTGTCGTGGTACACCAGTCATTGAAAGTAGGCATGCAGGTGCAGCAGGCAGTGAAGAAAGCGAATGGTATGTTGGCATTCATAGCGAGGGGATTTGAGTATAGGAGCAGGGAGGTTCTGCTGCAGTTGTACAGGGCCTTGGTGAGACCACACCTGGAGTATTGCGTACAGTTTTGGTCTCCTAATCTGAGGAAAGACATTCTTGCCATAGAGGGAGTACAGAGAAGGTTCACCAGATTGATTCCTGGGATGGCAGGACTTTCATATGAAGAAAGACTGGATAGACTCGGCTTGTACTCGCTGGAATTTAGAAGATTGAGGGGGGATCTTATAGAAACGTACAAAATTCTTAAGGGGTTGGACAGGCTGGATGCAGGAAGATTGTTCCCGATGTTGGGGAAGTCCAGAACAAGGGGTCACAGTTTAAGGATAAGGGGGAAGTCTTTTAGGACCGAGTTTTTCTTCACACAGAGAGTGGTGAATCTGTGGAATTCTCTGCCACAGAGGGTAGTTGAGGCCAGTTCATTGGCTGTATTTAAGAGGGAGTTAGATGTGGCCCTTGTGGCTAAAGGGATCAGGGGGTATGGAGAGAAGGCAGGTACGGGATACTGAGTTGGATGATCAGCCATGATCATATTGAATGGCAGTGCGTACAGGCTCGAAGGGCCGAATGGCCTCCTCCTGCACCTATTTTCTATGTTTCTATGTTTCTACGTTAAGACAACAAAGAGCCTTGACTGACACGACATAGCACGACACAACGCCCATCCACGTTCTCCAGGGATGCTGCCCGACCCGCTGAGTCCAGTGGCTGGTCCACAAAGCGCTGGAGTAACTCAGCGGGACAGGCAGCATCTCTGGAGAGAAGCTCGGCCCCCAACGTGCCCTCGCTGGCCAACACGCTCAATAGACAATAGACTACAGACAATAGGTGCAGGAGGAGGCCATTCAGCCCCTTTGAGCCAGCACCGCCATTCAATGTGATCATGGCTGATCACTCTCAATCAGTACCCTGTTCCTGCCTTCTCCCCATACCCCCCTCACTCCGCTATCCTTAAGAGCTCTATCCAGCTCTCTCTTGAAAGCATCCAATGAACTGGCCTCCACTGCCTTCTGAGGCAGAGAATTCCACACCTTCACCACTCTCTGACTGATAAAGTTCTTCCTCATCTCCGTTCTAAATGGCCGACCCCTTATTCTTAAACTGTGGCCCCTTGTTCTGGACTCCCCCAACATTGGGAACATGTTTCCTGCCTCTAATGTGTCCAATCCCCTAATTATCTTATATGTTTCAATAAGATCCCCCCCTCATCCTTCTAAATTCCAGTGTATACAAGCCCAGTCGCTCCAGCCTTTCAACGTACGACAGTCCCACCATTCCGGGAATTAACCTAGTGAACCTACGCTGCACGCCCTCCATAGCAAGAATATCCTTCCTCAAATTTGGAGACCAAAACTGCACACAGTACTCCAGGTGCGGTCTCACTAGGGCCCTGTACAACTGCACACAGTACTCCAGGTGCGGTCTCACTAGGGCCCTGTACAACTGCACACAGTACTCCAGGTGCGGTCTCACTAGGGCCCTGTACAACTGCAGAAGGACCTCTTTGCTCCGATACTCAACTCCTCTTGTTACGAAGGCCAACATTCCATTGGCTCAGTTTAGTTTAGAGACTCAGCGCGGAAACAGGCCCTTCGGCCCACCGGGTCCGCGCCGACCAGCGATCCCCGCACACTAACGCTATCCTACACACACACACACGCACACACGGGATAATCTATCGTTAGACCAGGCCAATTAGCCTATAAACTTGCACGTCTTTGGAGTGTGGGAGGAAACCGGAGCGCCCGGAGAAAACCCACCAGGAGAACGTGCAAACTCCGTACAGACAGCGTCCGCGGTCGGGATCGAACCCGGGTCTCCGGCGTACACATGTAATGCTGAGGCTCTACAAGGCGCTGGTCAGACCGCATTTGGAGCGTTGCGAGCAGATTGTGGGCCCTGTATCTGAGGAAGGGCGTGCCGGGCTCTGGAGAGGGTCCAGAGGAGGTTTACCAGAACGAACGATCCCAGGAACGAGTGGGTTGACGTACGATGGGTGTTTGTGGGCACTGGGCCTGTACTCGCTGGAGTTTAGAAGGACGAGGGTGGGGAGAGACCTCATTGAAACGTACAGAACAGTGAGCGGCCTGGATCGAGTGGATGTTGGGAGGATGTTCCCACTAGTGGGAGAGTCTAGGACCAGAGGGCACAGCCTCAGAATTAAAGGACGTTCCTTTGGGAAGGAGATGAGGAGGGATTTCTTCAGTCAGAGGGTGGTGAATCTGGGGGATTCTTTGCCACAGACGGCCGTGGAGGCCACAAGTCAGTGGGTATTTTTAAGGCGGAGATACTTGATTAGAATGGGTGTAAGAAAATAAGTGCAGATGCTTCAGTCTGAAGAAGGGTCTCGACCCGAAACGTCACCCATTCCTTCTCTCCCGAGATGCTGCCTGACCTGCTGAGTTTTGTGATTAGAATGGGTGTCAAGGGTGATGTCAAAGAATGGATCAACTGGACTTGTATTCACTGGAATTTAGAAGGATGAGAGGGGGATCTTATAGAAATATATGAAATTCTTAAGGGATTGGACAGGCTAGATGCAGGAAACATGTTCCCAATGTTGGGGGAGTCCAGAAGCAGGGGCCACACAATTTTAGAATAAGGGGTCGGCCATTTAGAACGGAGATGAGGAAAAACCTTTTCAGTCAGAGAGTTGTGAATCTGTGGAATTCTCTGCCACAGAGGGCAGTGGAGGCCGATTCACTGGATGTTTTCAAGAGAGAGTTAGATAGAGCTCTTAGGGCTAACGGGATTGATGGATACGGGGAGAAAGCAGGAACGGGGTACTGATTGTGGATGATCAGCCGTGATCACAATGAATGGCGGTGCTGGCTCGAAGAAAGCCAATGGAATGTTGGCCTTCATAACAAGAGGAGTTGAGTATAGGAGCAAAGAGGTCCTTCTGCAGTTGTACAGGGCCCTAGTGAGACCGCACCTGGAGTACTGTGTGCAGTTGTACAGGGCCCTGGTGAGACCGCACCTGGAGTACTGTGTGCAGTTTTGGTCTCCAAATTTGAGGAAGGATATTCTTGCTATTGAGGGCGTGCAGCGTAGGTTTACTAGGTTAATTCCCGGAATGGCGGGACTGTCATATGTTGAAAGACTGGAGCGACTAGGCTTGTATACACTGGAATTTAGAAGGATGAGAGGGGATCTTATTGAAACGTACAAGATTATTAAGGGGTTGGACACGTTAGAGGCAGGAAACATGTTCCCAATGTTGGGGGAGTCCAGAACCAGGGGCCACAATTTAAGAATAAGGGGTCGGCCATTTAGAACGGAGATGAGGAAAAACTTTTTCACTCAGAGAGTTGTGAATCTGTGGAATTCTCTGCCTCAGAAGGCAGTGGAGGCCAATTCTCTGAATGCATTCAAGAGAGAGCTAGATAGAGCTCTTAAGGATAGCGGAGTCAGGGGGTATGGGGAGAAGGCAGGAACGGGGTACTGATTGAGAATGATCGGCCGTGATCACATTGAATGGCGGTGCGTACAGGCTCGAAGGGCCGAATGGCCTCCTCCTGCACCTGTTTTCCATGAGAGAAGGCAGGAGAATGGGATTGGGAGGCAGGGATGGATTGAATGGCGGGGAGGGCTCGATGGGCCGAATGGCCTCGTTCCTCTGCTAGAAGTTGCGAGGTTTAGTTTAGTTTAGAGATACAGCGCGGAAACAGGCCCTTCGGCCCATCGGGTCCGCGCCGCCCAGCGATCCCCGCACACTAACACTATCCCACACACACACACTGGGGGACAATGTTTACATTTACACCAAGCCGATTAACCTACAAACCCGCACGTCTTTGGAGTTTGGGAGGAAACCGAAGCGCCCGGAGAAAACCCACGCGGGTCACGGGGAGAGAACGTGCAAACTCCGCACGGACAGCGCCCGCGGTCGGGATGGAACCCGGGTCTCCGGCGCTCTTCCCGCCGAAATTGTGAGGCGGAAACCGTGCCAAAAAGGCCGCCCGCTCCGAGCCGCTCACCTGTTCTATCATCTGGCGCACTTTCCGCTGTTGGCGAAGGAGCATGTCCCCCAGGTGCGAGATCTTTTCCCGTAGAGTGTCCACCTCTCCTTCTAGTTCCCTCTCCTGGAGACCGGGGGGGTGGGGGGGGGGGGGGGGGTGGGGGGGTGAAGGGGAGATGCAGGGTGAGCAATCTCACGCCCCAAACCACAACGCAGGTTTACAGTTTGGTTTCGGCGCGGAAACAGGCCCTTCGGCCCACCGGGCCCACGCCGACCAGCGATCCCCGCGCACTAACACTATCCCCCACACGCACGCACACACACACACATACACACACACACACACACACACACACACACACACCCCACACACACACACACACCCCACACACACACACACACACACACCCCACACACACACACACACACACACCACACACCCCACACACACAAACACACACACACACCACACACACATATAGAAACATAGAAAATAGGTGCAGGAGTAGGCCATTCGGCCCTTCGAGCCTGTACACACCGCCATTCAATATGATCATGGCTGATCATCCAACTCAGTATCCCGTACCTGCCTTCTCTCCATACCCCCTGATCCCTTTAGCCACAAGGGCCACATCTAACTCCCTCTTAAATATAGCCAATGAACTGGCCTCAACTACCTTCTGTGGCAGAGAATTCCACACACACACACACACCCCACACACACACACACACACACCCCACACACACACACACACCCCACACACACACACACACCCCCCACACACACACACACACACACACCCCACACACACACACACACCCCCCACACACACACACACACACACCCCACACACACACACACCCCACACACACACACCCCACACACACACACCCCACACACACACACACCCCACACACACACACACACACCCCCACACACACACACACACACACACCCCACACACACACACACACACCCCACACACACACACACCCCACACACACACACACACACCCC
>NC_135996.1:4702981-4780735 GCF_053455715.1 Rhinoraja longicauda
AGAGGGAGAGGGGGGAGAGAGAGAGAGAAAGAGAGGGTGGGAGGGAGAGAGAGAGAGGGGGAGAGGAGAGAGGGAGAGGGGGAGGAGAGGGGGAGAGGAGAGAGGGGGAGGGGGAGGAGAGGGTGCTGCACCAATGCATGGAGAGGTTTGGGCCCCACTTGGTTTGGCACTCACTGAATCTTCTCCGTCCCCTGCCTTTCCAAGCGGCAAAAGATGGACGAGAGGCCTTTGGGCTGAGGGTTCGGGTTCAGGTTCTGGTTATGGAGGGTGGGGATGGAACATGAGAGCTGACAACTTAGTAATTAAGCAGCACTTTGGTAATTTTAGTATCTGGAGAACTGGTTCATGATGAAAGGATTTTCCAATGCTGGCAGGTCCAGTCAGAGAGGGTTTTATTGTCACCAGGTGCATCATCTCATTCACACTAAAGGTGCAATAATGGGCGAGATCGGAGCGCCCCACCCAGCTGATAACACACACACACCCCAACAGTCAGTGAAGTACGTGTCAGAAACAACTGCAGGCGTTGGTGTTAAAACCGAAGACACCAGAGGAACAAGGTAGACTAGACCACTCGGCCCGAAAAACCGTAGAGCGCGTCACGGCGCCATCTTAGTAAGCAGAAACTTGCAGAGACATTTAAAAAGAAATATAACGATAATCCACGAATTGACGGATGAGATATATTCTGCATTTTAATGGGATCGCCACGCATACTGTTCCCCCAAAACACTGATTACACTGCGAGAGGCATACTAAAATGGTGGATTTGCCTATTAAAATGGCGGAGATTGCCTACTAAAATGGCGGGGTTGCCTACTAAAATGGCGGGGTTTGCCTACTAAAATGGCAGGGTTGTCAACTAAAATGGTGGGTTTTGCCTACTAACATGGCAGGTTTTGCCTACTAAAATGGCGGCTTTGCCTACTAAAATGTTGGGTTTTGCCTACTAAAATGGCGGATTTGCCTATTAAAATGGCGGATTTGCCCACTTAAAAAGTCGGGTTTGCCTACTAAAATGGCGGGGTTGCCTACTAAGATGGCGGATTTGTCTACTAAAATGTCGGGTTTGCCTACTAAAATGGCGGGGTTGCCTACTAAGATGGCGGATTTGCCTACTAAAATGGCGGATATTGCCTACTAAAATGGCCGGGGTTGCCTATTAAAATGGCTCCTTTGCGTGCTACACTTCAGTACAGGCGATTTCAACGGAGTGGTCCATCTTGTTCCTCAAGTATCTTTGTTTTTGAAACCGAAGATAGGCCCAAAACGCTGGAGTAACTCAGCGGGACGGGCAGCATCTCTGGAGAGAAGGGATGGGTGACGTTTCAGGTCGAGACCGCTGAAGAAGGGTCTCGACCCCGAAACGTCACCCATTCCTTCTCTCCAGAGATGCTGCCTGACCCGCTGAGTTACTCCAGCGATTTGTGTGTACCCAGGATAGTGTTAGTGTGCGGTGATCGCCGGTCAGCGCGGTCTCGTTGGGAGGGAGGGACCGCTTCCGCTCTGTGTATCTCTAAAACGGAACAACAGCTTTTCACCGTGCCTTGTATACACTCCAGGCTTGTATACGCTGGAATTTAGAAGGATGAGAGGGGATCTTATCGAAACGTATAAGATTATTAAGGGGTTGGACACGTTAGAGGCAGGAAACATGTTCCCGATGTCGGGGGAGTCCAGAACCAGGGGCCACACACAGTTTAAGAATAAGGGGTCGGCCATTTAGAACGGAGATGAGGAAAAACCTTTTCAGTCGTGAATTGTGGAATTCTCTGCCTCAGAGGGCAGTGGAGGCCGATTCTCTGAATGCATTCAAGAGAGAGCTCGACAGAGCTCTTAAAGATAGCGGAGTCAGGGGAGAAGGCAGGAACGGGGTACTGATTGAGAATGTTCAGCCATGCTCACATTGAATGGCGGTGCGTACAGGCTCGAAGGGCCGAATGGCCTCCTCCTGCACCTATTGTCTATATTGATCACACAGGACAACAGACTAAACAGATTCCTACCTCACACCTCGTCTTCTGCCTCGAGCTAAGTTGCCCGGGCAATGAGTCAGAGGCAAGTTAGACCAACACCTCATCAATTGTCAATCGTTGAAGAACAGAGTGTGTTGGAAAGCAGCCAGTCTCCTCCATCAGAGAATAACATCACGCTCCAGAGAATCACCTTAGGGGGGGGGGGGGAGATCATGAACCAATATCCAAAACACATGAGTAACTCATTGACGAACGCAAATGACCGTCCCCCGATTACGTCACTCCCTGCGAAAGCCAACGCGATCTCTCTCCTGAGGACAGACACAAAACGCTGGAGTACTCAGCGGTCGGGCAGCATCTCTGGAGAGAAGGAATGGGCGACGTTTCGGGTCCAGGCCCTTCGTCAGACGAAACGTCGCCCGTTCCTTCCCTCCAGAGATGCTGCCCGACCCAATAGACAATAGACAATAGACAATAGGTGCAGGAGGAGGCCATTCAGCCCTTCGAGCCTGTACGCACCGCCATTCAATGTGATCATGGCTGATCACTCTCAATCAGTACCCCGTTCCTGCCTTCTCCCCATACCCCCTCACTCCGCTATCCTTAAGAGCTCTATCCAGCTCTCTCTTGAAAGCATCCAACGAACTGGCCTCCACTGCCCTCTGAGGCAGAGAATTCCACACCTTCACCACTCTCTGACTGAAAAAGGTTCTTCCTCGGAGTTACCCGCCGAGTCGCTCCAGCATTTTGCGTCAGTCTTCGGTGTAAACTGAAGATAGAAGGTGGGGTGAGAGTGAGAGTGGGGGCTGGGGGGGAGGGAGAGAATTGGGGGGGAGGAGAGAATGGGATGGGGTGGGGAGGAGAGAGTGGGGGAAAGGTGGGTGGGGGGGGGAGAGTGAGAGTGGGGCTGGGGGGGAGAGAATGTGGGGGGTGGAGGAGAGAGTGGGGGAAAGGAGGGGGGGGAGAGTGAGAGTGGAGCTGGGGAGGAGAGAATGTGGGGGGAGGAGAGAATGGGATGGGGTGGGGGGAGAGAGTGGGGGAAAGGAGGGGGGGGAGAGTGAGAGTGGGGCTGGGGGAGGAGAGAATTGGGGGGTGGAGGAGAGAGTGGGGGAAAGGGGGGTGGGGGGAAATGGGTAAAGGGGGGTGGGGGAGGAGAGAATGAGGTAAAGGGGGGTGGGGGGAGTGAGAGTGGGGCTGGGGGAGGAGAGAATATGGGGGGGAGGAGTGGGGGTGGGGAGGAGGGTGGGGTGGGGGGGGAAGGGGACAGCAGGGGTGGGGGGGAGGAGTGGGTGGTGGTGGTGGGGGGATGCGAGAGTGGGGGGTGGAGGAGAAGGGGGACAGTGGGGGTCAGGGAAGATGGGAGAGTGGGGGGGGGGGGTCGGGAGGGGGGGGTAAGGGGATTGAGGAGGGGGTTGAGGGTGCTTCACCAATACAGGAGAGGCTTTGGGTCGGGGGGCTCACTCAGTCACACCCTCTCCCCTTCCCTGTACCGCCTTTAATTGCGCTCCCCCTCCCCTGGAGGAGCACGGCGCCACAGTGAAGGAGAAAGAAGATGGCCGCTGACAGGACGGTATCAGTGGCTCCCTCTCCCCCACCCCATTCCCCCCTCTCCACACCCCCCCCCCCCCCCCCCCACACCCTCCTCGTCCCCCCTCCCCCCTACGAAGGTCACGATGGAAACCCTACGAGGACGGGCCCAATGGGCCCACTTGGCCTAGTCTATATACTAAAACTCTTGTTTGTTTGTTTGTTTGTTTGTGTGTTTGTTCCTGAACTACCGCCAAAACGGTACACGGTAGCGCGACAATGTTAGGCCCAACTTGCTCACCGTCGTCCCTCTGGTGCTAATGGGAGAAGTTTCATTGAAATCGGTGTGATGTTTTTAAAGTTATTCACATTTTAAAGTTTAAATTTATCTCTTAGGGGAGGGAGGGAGGGAGGGTGGACGGAGTGAGGGGGAAGGGGGTGGATGGAGGGGAGGGAGGGAGGGTGGGAAGGGGGGAAGTTGAGGGGGTGGATAGGGGGAGGGGAGGAAGGGGGTGAGGGGATGGGGGGGGAGGGGAGGAGGGAAGTTGAGGGGGATGGAGTGGGGGGAAGGGAAGGGGAGGGATAGGAGGAGGGAGGGGAGGGGAAGGAGGAGGTGGGGGGAGGAAGGGGGAGGAACGTTGAGGGGGATGGAGTGGGGGGAGGGTAAGGGGGAGGGAGGGGGGTGAGGGTAGGGGAGAAGGGAGATTGAGGGGATGGAGGGGGGTGGAGGGAGGGGAGGAGGGACGTTGAGGGGGATGGAGTGGGGAAGGGGGGAGGAGGGAGGGTGGATGGAGGGGAGGGAGGGTGGGAAGGGGGGAAGTTGAGGGGATGGAGTGGGGGGAGGGATGGAGGGAGGGGGGGGAGGGAGGGGGAAGGAGGGAGGTTGATGGGAAGGAGAAGGAGGAGGGGGTAAGGGAGGGGGAGGGGGAAGGGGAGAAGTGGAGGTTGAGGGGGAGGGAGGGGGGGATGGAGGGGGGATGGAATGGGATGAAGGGAAGGGGAGGGGAGAAGTTATTCACATTTTAAAGTTTAATTCTATCTCCTAGAGAGGGAGGGAGGGGTGGAGGGAGGAGGGTGGAGGTGGAGGAGGGGGGTGGAGGCAGGCGGAGGGAGGAGGTAGCGGGGGGAGGGAAGGAAAGGGCGCTGCACCAATGCAGGAGACGTTTGGGCCCAAACGGGTCCACTTGCTCTAGTTTCCACCGATATCCAGTTCGCCAGCAACCTAACCTGGTAACTCAGCTGTTAAGGGTTTCGGCCTCGCTGCCCCAGAGACGCTGGTTCGATCCGGCCTTGGGTGCTGCTTGCGCGGAGTTTGCACGCTCTCCCCGTGACCATGTGGGTTCCCCGCCGAGTCGTACAATGTGAAAACGGGCCCTACTGCCCAAACTTGCCCACACAGACCAAGTCAAGTCAAGTCAAGCTTATTTGTCATGTACATATATACAAGATGTGCAGTGAAATGAAAGTGGGTTGTGCTAAACTAGGGGATTGGACACGTTAGAGGCAGGAAACATGTTCCCAATGTTGGGGGGAGTCCAGAACCAGAGGCCACACACAGTTTAAGAATAAGGGGTCGGCCATTTAGAACGGAGATGAGGAAGAACTTTTTCAGTTGTGAATCTGTGGAATTCTCTGCCTCAGAGGGCAGTGGAGGCCAATTCTCTGGATGCATTCAAGAGAGAGCTAGATAGAGCTCTTAAGGATAGCGGAGTCAGGGGGTATGGGGAGAAGGCAGGAACGGGGGTACTGATTGAGAATGATCAGCCATGATCACATTGAATGGCGGCTCATCCTCTCCGTTTTCACAGCGTGACAGCGGAGGCGTTTGCCTGACCATAGCGGCTGGAACAGTCCGTTGCTGGGGTGGTAGGGGTCCCCCATAATGTTGCTGGCTCTGGATCTGCACCCCCTGATGTATAGGTCCTGCAGGGGGGCGAGTGTAGTTCCCATGGTGCGTTCTGCCGAACGTACTACTCTCCGCAGAGCCTTCCTGTCCTGGGCAGAGCTGTTCCCAAACCAGACTGTGATGTTCCCGGACAAGAAATATAAGAAAATAACTGCAGATGCTGGTACAAATCGAAGGTATTTATTCACAAAATGCTGGAGTCACTCAGCAGGTCAGGCAGCATCTCAGGAGAGAAGGAATGGGCGACGTTTCGGGTCGAGACCCTTCAAGGGTAGAGTGGCCGCCTTACAGCGAATGCAGCGCCGGAGACTCAGGTTCGATCCTGACTACGGGCACGTTCTCCCCGTGACCTGCGTGGATTTTCTCCGAGATCTTCGGTTTCCTCCCACACTCCAAAGACGTGCAGGTTTGTAGGTTAATTGACTGGGTAAATGTAAAAATTGTCCCTAGTGGGTGTAGGATAGTGTTAGTGTGCGGGGATCGCTGGGCGGCGCGGACCCGGTGGGCCGAAGGGCCTGTTTCCGGCTGTTTGTGTATGGTATGGTATGGTAATCCCCGGAATGGCGGGACTGTCGTACGTTGAAAGACTGGAGCGACTAGGCTTGTATACACTGGAATTTAGAAGGATGAGAGGGGATCTTATCGAAACGTATAAGATTATTAAGGGGTTGGACACGTTAGAGGCAGGAAACATGTTCCCAATGTTGGGGGAGTCCAGAACCAGGGGCCACAGTTTAAGAATAAGGGGTCGGCCATTTAGAACTGAGATGAGGAAAAACTTTTTCAGTCAGAGAGTTGTGAATCTGTGGAATTCTCTGCCTCAGAAGGCAGTGGAGGCCAATTATCATATCATATTATATATATACAGCCGGAAACAGGCCTTTTCGGCCCACCAAGTCCGTGCCGCCCAGCGATCCCCGTACATTAACACTATCCTACACCCACTAGGGACAATTTTTACATTTACCCAGCCAATATGGCGGCACGGTGGCGCAGCGGTAGAGTTGCTGCTTTACAGCGAATGCAGCGCCGGAGACTCAGGTTCGATCCTGACTACGGGCGCTGCACTGTAAGGAGTTTGTACGTTCTCCCCGTGACCTGCGTGGGTTTTCTCCGAGATCTTCGGTTTCCTCCCACACTCCAAAGACGTACAGGTATGTAGGTTAATTGGCTGGGTAAATGTTAAAAAAAAAATTGTCCCTAGTGGGTGTAGGATAGTGTTAATGTGCGGGGATCACTGGGCGGCACGGACTTGGAGGGCCGAAAAGGCCTGTTTCCGGCTGTATATATATGATATGATATGATATGAATTAACCTACATACCTGTACGATTCTCTGAATGCATTCAAGAGAGAGCTAGATAGAGTTCTTAAGGATAGCGGAGTCAGGGGCTATGGGGAGAAGGCAGGAACGGGGTACTGATTGAGAATGATCAGCCACGATCACATTGAATGGCGGTGCGTACAGGCTCGAAGGGCCGAATGGCCTCCTCCTGCACCTATTGTCTGTTGTCTACCTGTCTAAATGTTTCCTAAACTTTTTGGTAGCACCCGATTGGAAATTCTGTAGTGCCAATCTTTGCTTCAACGGCACGGGACAAGGTTATTGTTATCGTCCCGATGTTGGGAGTGTGGGAGGAAACGGGATAAGACTCACAGTCACTGGGAGGACATGCAAACTCCGTACAGACAGCACCCGTAGCCAGGATCAATACCTGGTCCCATTTTGTGTGGGAATTTTGTGTAAATGGAAAGACATTCTTGCCATAGAGGGAGTACAGAGAAGGTTCACCAGATTGATCCCTGGGATGGCAGGACTTTCATATGAAGAAAGACTGGATAGACTCGGCTTGTACTCGCTGGAATTTAGAAGACTGAGGGGGGATCTTATTGAAACGTACAAAATTCTTAAGGGGTTGGACAGGCTAGATGCAGGAAGATTGTTCCCGATGTTGGGGAAGTCCGGAACAAGGGGTCACAGTTTAAGGATAAGGGGGAAGTCTTTTAGGACCGAGATGAGAACGTTTTTTCTCACACAGGGAGTGGTGAATCTGTGGAATTCTCTGCCACAGAAGGTAGTTGAGGCCAATTCATTGGCTATATTTAAGAGGGAGTTAGATGTGGCCCTTGTGGCTAAAGGGATCAGGGGGTATGGAGAGAAGGCAGGTACAGGATACTGAGTTGGATGATCAGCCATGATCATATTGAATGGCGGTGCAGGCTCGAAGGGCCGAATGGCCTACTCCTGCACCTATTTTCTATGTTTCTATGTCATTATTTTTGCTTTCCGTTTATGCGATGGGAAAAGTTATAGAGTGATACAGTGTGGAAACAGGCCCTTCGGCCCAACTTGCCGGCATGTCCCAGCTACACCAGTCCCACCTGCCCTCGTTTGGCCCACATCCCTCCAAACCATGTACCTCTCGGTTTCTTAAACGATGGGATAGTCCCAGCCTCAACTACCTCCTCCGGCAGCTCGTTCCATACACCCACCACCCTCTGTGTGGAAAAAGCTACCCCTCGGATTCCTATTCAATCTTTTCCCCTTCACCGTAAACCTATGTCCTCTGGTCCTCGATTCCCCTACTCTGGGCAAGAGACTGTGTGCGTCTACCCGATCTATTCCTCCCAAGGTTTTTTCACCCCATAAGATCTTTCTGGGAATAGTATTAATAGTCCCACCTAAGGGCCTATCAGGTAAGCGTGGGAATTTCGCGATGTTTATGGCCATCATCGATTACTTTTAAAGTAGGCTCCCAACCCAGATATGCAACCCAGAAACCAGATATGCATCTCAGAAACCAGATATGCATCTCAGAAACCAGATATGCATCTCAGAAACCACGTTTAAAATTAAATTTCTTAATACTGCTATTAGTAAACTGGAAATCAATCCAGTTTATGCCTTGTTACTGTGAAGCTTGGTTTTCAAGTAACCTGGGCAAGATGTTATATTTCAAAACTCTCAAGTAATTTACAGACTTGTCAGTGATTTCAGCGAAAATTAGGACGCCGGAGAAGCATTGATAAGCGTGGGAATTTCACGATGTTTCCGAAGACGAAATTGTCGTGGTCATTATCGTAGGGTAAATGAAAATTTCGGCGATCTATAAACAATAGACAATAGGTGCAGGAGGAGGCCATTCGGCCCTTCGAGCCAGCACCACCATTCAATAGACAATAGACAATAGGTGCAGGAGGAGGCCCTTCGGCCCTTCAAGCCAGCACCGCCATTCAATGTAAATCTGTGGAATTCTCTGCCTCAGAAAGCAGTGGAGACCAATTCGCTAGATGCTTTCAAGAGAGAGCTAGATAGAGCTCTTAAAGATAGCGGAGTCAGGGGGTATGGGGAGAGGGCAGGAACGGGGTACTGATTGAGAATGATCAGCCATGATCACATTGAACGGGCGGTGCTGGCTCGAAGGGCCGAATGGCCAACTCCTGCACCTGTCTATTGTCTATGAGGAAAAACCTTTTCACCCAGAGAGTTGCGAATCTGTGTAATTCTCTGCCACAGAAGGCAGTGGAGGCCAATTCACTGGATGTTTTCAAGAGGGAGTTAGATTTGGCTCTCAGGGCTAACGGAATCAAGGGATACTGGGAGAAGGCAGGAACGGGGTACTGATTTTGGGTGATCAGCCGTGATCGTATTGAATGGCGGTGCGTACGGGCTCGAAGGGCCGAATGGCCTCCTCCTGCACCTATTGTCTATTGTCTATTGGGGGTGCAGGAGCAAAGAAGACCGTCGGCCGAGAGAAAGTAAAGTGTTAATTGCAGGTTAAAGTCCGTTTAAAAAGAGCGCCAAAAGGACGCTAGCAGTCAGTCAGTAAAGGTCGGGGGTGCAGGAGCAAATAAGACCGTCGGCCGAGAGAAAGTAAAGTGTTAATTGCAGGTTAAAGTCCATTTAAAAAGAGCGCCAAAAGGACGCTAGCAGTCAGTCAGTAAAGGTCGGGGGTGCAGGAGCAAATAAGACCGTCGGCCGAGAGAAAGTAAGTGTTAATTGCAGGTTAAAGTCCATTTAAAAAGAGCGCCAAATGGACGCTAGCAGTCAGTCAGTGAAGCGCATACCTCTAAGCTCGTCAGAGGAAGGCAGCATAGTAGGTGGAGTGGCTGATCAATTAAATTAGAAGTTCGGTATATTGGCCAATTAGGCAATTTAGTGACTGATATGAACCAAGGCTTGCACAAGGGGTGCGGCCCTGTCTGGCTGAGGTGAGGAGGTTACATTCGTTTTTAGACACTAAAGTAGACAATAGGTGCAGGAGGAGGCCATTCGGCCCTTCGAGCCTGTACGCACCACCATTCAATGTGATCACGGCTGATCATTCTCAATCAGTACCCCGTTCCTGCCCTCTCCCCATACCCCCTGACTCCGCTATCCTTAAGAGCTCTATCTAGCTCTCTCTTGAATGCATTCAGAGAATTGGCCTCCACTGCCCTCTGAGGCAGAGAATTCCACAGATTTACAACTGAATTTTTTTTTCCTTATCTCCGTTCTAAATGGCCGACCCCTTATTCTTAAACTGTGTGTGGCCCCTGGTTCTGGACTCCCCCAACATTGGGAACATGTTTCCTGCCTCTAACGTGTCCAACCACTTAATAATCTTCTACGTTTCGATAAGATCTCCTCTCATCCTTCTAAATTCCAGTGTATACAAGCCTAGTCGCTCCAGTCTTTCAACGTACGACAGTCCCGCCATCCCGGGAATTAACCTGGTGAACCTACGCTGCACGCCCTCAATAGCAAGAATATCCTTCCTCAAATTTGGAGACCAAAACTGCACACAGTACTCCAGGTGCGGTCTCACTAGGGCCCTGTACAACTGCACACAGTACTCCAGGTGCGGTCTCACTAGGGCCCTGTACAACTAACTGCACACAGTACTCCAGGTGCGGTCTCACTAGGGCCCTGTACAACTGCACACAGTACTCCAGGTGCGGTCTCACTAGGGCCCTGTACAACTAACTGCACACAGTACTCCAGGTGCGGTCTCACTAGGGCCCTGTACAACTGCACACAGTACTCCAGGTGTTGTCTCACTAGGACTCACTAGTAATGGCGGGCAAGCTGGTGCAGTGTTTCTCTTGTAGGATGTGGGAAGGTAGGGACACCGCTGGGGCTTCTGGGAGCTACACCTGCAAGAACTGTGTCCAGGTGCGGCTCCTGAATGGACGTGTGGCGGAGTTGGAGACGCAGCTGGAAGACCTCAGGGCCATCCGGGAATGTGCAAGTTTCCTGGACAGGACCTACTGTGTGGCTCCAGTAGACTACAAGGGTCCAGGTCGAGCGAAGGTGGAAGACCATTTCAAAGGGGAGTGAACGTGGACTCCAGGAGACCCTGGTGGCTGTGCCTGTTGTAAACAGGTACACCCTCTTGGGAGCTGACATAGAAACATAGAAAATAGGTGCAGGAGTAGGCCATTCGGCCCTTCGAGCCTGCACGCACCGCCATTCAATATGATCATGGCTGATCATCCAACTCAGTATCCCGTACCTGCCTTCTCTCCATACCCCCCTGATCCCTTTAGCCACAAGGGCCACATCTAACTCCCTCTTAAATATAGCCAATGAACTGGCCTCAACTACCTTCTGTGGCAGAGAATTCCACAGATTCACCACTCTCTGTGTGAAAAAAAACTTTCTCATCTCGGTCCTAAAAGACTTCCCCCTTATCCTTAAACTGTGTGGCCCCTTGTTCTGGACTTCCCCAACATCGGGAACAATCTTCCCGCATCTAGCCTGTCCAACCCCTTAAGAATTTTGTAAGTTTCAATAAGATCCCCCCTCAATCTTCTAAATTCCAGCGAGTACAAGCCCAGTCTATCCAGTCTTTGTTTGTGGCTTGGTGTGTTGGTTTACACCAAAGGTTGGTTTACACCAAAGATAAAAACTGCTGGAGCAACTCAGCGGGTCAGGCAGCATCTCGGGAGAGAAGGAATGGGTGACGTTTCGGGTCGGGACCCTTCGGACTGAAACCAAAACGTCACCCATTCCTTGTAACCAGAGATGCTGCCTGTCCCTCCGAGTTACTCCAGTGTTTGTGTCTATCTTTGGTATAATTATAAATCGTCCCTAGTGTGTGTGTGTGTGTGTGTGTGTGTGTAGGATAGCGTTAGCGTGCGGGGATCGCTGGTCGGCGCGGACTCGGTGGGCCGAAGGGCAGTATCTCTAAACTCAAAATCAACGAGATCTGGGTGTCCTAGTGCATCAGTCAATGAAAGGAAGCATGCAGGTACAGCAGGCAGTGAAGAAAGCCAATGGCATGTTGGCCTTCATAACAAGAGGAGTTGAGTATAGGAGCAAAGAGGTCCTTCTACAGTTGTACAGGGCCCTAGTGAGACCGCACCTGGAGTACTGTGTGCAGTTTTGGTCTCCAAATTTGAGGAAGGATATTCTTGCTATGGAGGGCGTGCAGCGTAGGTTCACCAGGTTAATTCCCGGAATGGCGGGACTGTCGTATGTTGAAAGGCTGGAGCGATTGGGCTTGTATACACTGGAATTTAGAAGGATAAGAGGGGGGATCTTATTGAAACATATAAGATAATTAGGGGATCGGACACATTAGAGGCAGGAAACATGTTCCCAATGTTGGGGGAGTCCAGAACAAGGGGCCACAGTTTAAGAATAAGGGGTCGGCCATTTAGAACGGAGATGAGGAAGAACTTTTTCAGTCAGAGAGTGGTGAAGGTGTGGAATTCTCTGCCTCAGAAGGCAGTGGAGGCCAGTTCGTTGGATGCTTTCAAGAGAGAGCTGGATAGAGCTCTTAAGGATAGCGGAGTGAGGGGGTATGGGGAGAAGGCAGGAACGGGGTACTGATTGAGAGTGATCAGCCATGATCGCATTGAATGGCGGTGCGTACAGGCTCGAAGGGCTGAATGGCCTACTCCTGCACCTATTGTCTATTGTCTATTGTCTATAAAATGGGCGCAAAATCATCCTCTCGCCAGCTGGAGTGTGGCAATAACGCCATCCTACACACACAGGTCAGGATCGACCTCCACTCTACCTCATTGGAGAGAGGCACAAAGTGCTGGGGGGTAACTCAGCGGGTCTGGCAGCACCACTGGAGAAAAAGGGCGGCTTTTCCACCGCTGTGTTCTTAATTCCAAATCGGAGTGTCTTTAATATGTTTTTCAATGTTGATCGAACCCCTGGGTGAGGTGTGTCACAGATTCTTGTGGTTATCCTGTTGTGCGAGTACAAGTCCTGAAGTGTTTTGCAAGTCTTTTTACGGAGTGCGTAATTAATGTTTCCGGCAGCTACTATAAAGGCTGGAGCAGGTAGGGGATACTGAGTTGGATGATCAGCCGTGATCATATTGAATGGCGGTGCGTACAGGCTCGAAGGGTCGAATGGCCTCCTCCTGCACCTATTGTCTATGTTTCTAAACCTACAAACCTGCACGTCTTTGCAATGTGGGATTAAACCGGAGATTTAAGATGAAGTGGTCGGCCATTTAGAATGGAGATGAGGAAGAACCTTTTTCACCCAGAGAGTTGCAAACCTGTGGAATTCTCTGCCTCAGAAGGCAGTGGAGGCCAATTCTCTGGATGCTTTCGAGAGAGAGCTAGATAGAGCTCTTAAGGATAGCGGAGTCAGGGGGTATGGGGAGAGGGCAGGAACGGGGTACTGATTGAGAATGATCAGCCATGATCATATTGAATGGCGGTGCGTACAGGCTCGAAGGGTCGAATGGCCTCCTCCTGCACCTATTGTCTATGTTTCTAAACCTACAAACCTGCACGTCTTTGGAATGTGGGATTAAACCGGAGATTTAAGATGAAGTGGTCGGCCATTTAGAATGGAGATGATGAAAAACCTTTTTCAGTCAGAGAGTTGCGAACCTGTGGAATTCTCTGCCTCAGAAGGCAGTGGAGGCCAATTCTCTGGATGCTTTCGAGAGAGAGTTAGATAGAGCTCTTAAGGATAGCGGAGTCAGGGGGTATGGGGAGAAGGCAGGAACGGGGTTACTGATTGTGGATGATCAGCCGTGATCACAGTGAATGGCGGTGCTGGCACGAATGGCCTCCTCCTGCGCCTATTGCCTATTATCCCGGAAAAACCCCACGCAGGTCACGGGGAGAACGTACAAACAGCACCCGTACTCAGGATAGAACCTGGGTGGGGAAAAAAAACAAACTTCAGATGCTGGTTTAAATCGAAGGTAGACACAAAATGCTGGAGCAACTCAGTGGGTCAGGCAGCATCTCGGGAGAGAAGGAATGGGTGACGTTTCGGGTCGAGACCCTTCTTCAGACTGAAGTACCTGGGTCACTGGCACAGTTAGGCAGGAAACATGTTCCCAATGTTGGGGGAGTCCAGAACCAAGTGCCACAGTTTACAAATAAGGGGTAGACCATTTAGAACGGAGATGAGGAAAAACTTTTTCAGTCAGAGAGTTGTGAATCTGTGGAATTCACTGCCTCAGAAGGCAGTGGAGGCCGATTCTCTGAATGCATTCAAGAGAGAGCTAGATAGAGCTCTTAAGGATAGCGGAGTCAGGGGGTATGGGGAGAAGGCAGGAACGGGGTACTGATTGAGAATGATCAGCCATGATCACGGTGAACGGCGGTGCGTACAGGCTCGAAGGGCCGAATGGCCTCCTCCTGCACCTATTGTCTATTGTCTAGATTTAGATTTAGAGACAGGCCCTTTAGCGTGGAAACAGGCCCTTCGACCCACCGGGTCCGCGCCGCCCAGCGATCCCCGCACACTAACACTATCCTACACACACTAGGGACAATTTTTTAAAAACATTTGCCCAGCCAATTAACCTACAAACCCACACGTCTTTGGAGTGTGGGAGGAAACCGAAGATCTCGGAGAAAACCCACGCAGGTCACGCACGGGGAGAACGTACAAACTCCGTACAGACGGCGCCCGTAGTCGGGATCGAACCCGAGTCTCCGGCGCTGCATTCGCTGTAAGGCGGCAACTCTACCGCTGCGCCACCGTGCCGCCAACCACTGGGTAACGAGGTTAATATTGCCAACGTGTGCAGAGTAAGAAACAAGGAGCAAAAACATTTTCCCCAAATTCGCGCTCAGTCCGCCAAGGCCTGCTTCACGTTTCTGGGCACTCACATTTCGGAGGACCTAACATGGTCCACTAACACCGCTGCGCTGGTCAAGAAGGCACAGCAACGACTGTTCTACCTGAGAACACTGAAGAAGTCTGGTCTACCCCAACAGCTGCTGACGACCTTCTACCGCTGCACCACAGAGAGCATCCTAACGCATGGCATCCCTGTGTGGTACCTCAGCTGCACGGAGGCAGAGAGGAAAGCTCTTCAGCGGGTAGTCCATAGAGCTCAGAGGACCATCGGAACACAGCTACCAGCCTTGGAGGACATCTACAACACACGATGCCTCAAAAAAGCCACCAGCATCCACAAAGACTCTTCACACCCCTGCAACAGTCTGTTCGAACTCCTACCATCGGGCAGACGATACAAGGCCTTCTACGCCCGCACCTCCAGACTCAGGAACAGCTTCATCCCCAGGGCCATAGCTGCTATGAACCGGTCCTGCTGAGCCGGATGGTCACATCGCACAGTGAACCGGCACAGATCTACTTGCACTTTATACTGTTTTAAGACTGTTACAATCTGTTTCGCTGGGTGGTTGTTGTTTAAATGAATACTGACTAGCTAATTAATTTATTGCATCGTATGGGAGGTGCATTCCCAATCTCGTTGTACCCCTGTACAATGACAATAAAGATATATTGTATGGTATTGTATTGTATTCCCCCGCGGTCTCAATAAATCAAGTTTTGTTACTTTTTAAAAACAATTAATTAATAAACTTTCATTAATAAATGCGCTCCCTCCCCACCCGTCCCAGCATGCATCGCGCCTGACCTTCCTCCCATGGTGCAGCGTGGCGGCAAAGGGACAAACAAGATGGCCGTCGCCGCCGAGCTGCTGGAGAGGTTTCTGGTCCACCTGGCTGGTTCTCCTGGCTGCTCCCCATTTCAGCTCCCCTCCCACTCCCGCACTGACCTCTCTGTCCTGGGCCTCCTCCACTGTCAGACTGAGGCCACATGAAAACTGGAGGAACAGCACCCCATATTTCGCTTGGGTAGCTCACATCCCAGCGGTACAAACATTGACTTCTCTAACCAAGTAACCAATGCTTTCCCCCTCTCACTCTCCATCCCTCCCCCATTCTCTCACCAGTCTAACTACCTTCCTGATTCAGTTTTATCTTTGTATGCCTCGTTGTCACCTTCCCCTCAGTTATCAATGACCTATTCTACATTTTCCTTGCGCCTCGTTTTCACACCTTCACCATCCATATCTCAGTGTCTCGTGCAGGGCGTGGCAGTGTAGGTTCACCAGGTTAATTCCCGGAATGGCGGGACTGTCGTATGTTGAAAGGCTGGAGCGATTGGGCTTGTATACACTGGAATTTAGAAGGATAAGAGGGGGGATCTTATTGAAACATATAAGATAATTAGGGGATTGGACACATTAGAGGCAGGAAACATGTTCCCAATGTTGGGGGAGTCCAGAACAAGGGGCCACAGTTTAAGAATAAGGGGTCGGCCATTTAGAACGGAGATGAGGAAGAACTTTTTCAGTCAGAGAGTGGTGAAGGTGTGGAATTCTCTGCCTCAGAAGGCAGTGGAGGCCAGTTCGTTGGATGCTTTCAAGAGAGAGCTGGATAGAGCTCTTAAGGATAGCGGAGTGAGGGGGGTATGGGGAGAAGGCAGGAACGGGGTACTGATTGAGAGTGATCAGCCATGATCGCATTGAATGGCGGTGCGTACAGGCTCGAAGGGCTGAATGGCCACCTCCTGCACCTATTGTCTATTGTCTCCCTCTCCCCCGACTCTCAGCCTGAAGAAGGGTCTCGACCTGAAACGTCGCCCATTCTATCTCTCCAGAGATGCTGCCTGTCCCACTGAGTCACTCCAGCAATTTGTGTCTATCTCCGAAAGGTTCGCTTGTATATATACATATATATATATACATATATATTTTGTATATATACAGGCCCCCCTCAACTAGGGCTGCCAACCGTCCCGTATTAGCCTGGACATCCCGTACTTTGGGCTACATTGGTCTGTCCCTTAAGGGACCGCCCTTGTCCCGTATTAGGCCCGGAGGCCCAGGAGCAGCCTAATGGAGGTTGCGCGGCAACCAGCCTCCCGGCCCGGGCGGCCGCCATTGGTGGAGCGGGAGGTCACGTGGGGGCGGTGACGTCACTTTTTGTCCCTTATTTGGCAGTGAGGAAGTTGGCAACCCCTATCCTCCAACAGTATCCACCCATCACTTGCCAGGCTTTGTCCTCTTCCAGTTTCCCTCCCCCCCTCTCCCACACAATCAGTTGAAAGAAGTGTCCCGACCACTAACGGCACCTATCCCTGATAAAGGTAGTGTACAGGTACAGGTAGGTTATCAATGGTCGGCATGTACTCGGTGGGGCAAAGGTCATGTTACCACTCTGTATCTAAACTGAAACAAAGTGCAAACAGGCCCTTCGGCCCATTGACGATCTGCTGGCTCACGAGCAATATCCTACACATTAATAATAATAATAATAATGCATTACATTTATATAGCGCTTTTCATACACTCAAAGACGCTTTACAGGGATTTAAAGAACATAGGGAAGTGAATAGATAAATAAGTAAACGAACAGAGAAAGGAGACAGAGGGTGAGGTGACCTTCAGTGGTTGAAGGCAGTGCTGAACAGGTGAGACTTCAGCGATGTTTTGAATGTGGTGAGTGAGGAGGAGTCTCTAACGGTTTGGGGTAGTGAGTTCCAGAGGGTGGGAGCAGCGATGGAGAAAGCCCTGTCCCCCCAGGATCTGAGTTTGGTCCAGATGGGGGGGGGATAGGAGATTGGCAGCAGCAGAGCGGAGGGTGCAGGTGGGAGTGTGCCTGTGGAGGAGGTCAGTCAGGTAGGATGGGGCCAGGTTATGGAGGGCTTTGTAGGTCATGAGGAGGATTTTGTACTGGATTCTCTGGGGGGTGGGGAGCCAGTGGAGCTTGTAAAGGACGGGGGTGATATGGTCACGGATCGGGGAGTGGGTGAGTAGACGGGCAGCGGAGTTCTGGATGTATTGAAGTTTACTGATGATTTTTGAGGGCGCGCCATAGAGGAGGCTGTTGCAGTAGTCCAGACGGGAGGTGATGAAGGCGTGGATGAGAGTTTCTGCAGCTGTGGAGGAGAGGGATGGACGGAGACGGGCAATGTTTTTGAGGCTGTCTTTGTGATGTGTTTGATATGTTTGTCGAAGGAGAGGGTTTGATCAAAGATGATTCCAAGATTCCGGATGTGAGGTGAGGTGGATACTGGGAGACCATCAATATTGAGGATGAAGTTTTGGGTGGATTTGGTGAGCGTTTTTGGACCAATGATGATTAGGGACAATTTACAATTTCCAGGAGGCCGATTCACTGGATGAATTTGAAAGAGAGTTAGATAGAGCTCTAGGGGCTAGCGGAATCAAGGGGTACGGGGAGAAGGCAGGCACGGGTTACTGATTGTGGATGATCAGCCGTGATCACAATGAATGGCGGTGCGTACAGGCTCGAAGGGCCAAATGGCCTCCTCCTGCACCTATTTTGTATGTTTCTATGTAAATATTCCCCTCTCACTTTTTTTAGAGCTACAGCGCAGAAACAGGCCCTTCGGCCCACCGGGTCCGCGCCGCCCAGCGATCCCCGCACACTAACACTATCCTACACCCACTGGGGACAATTTTTACATTTGCCCAGCCAATTAACCTACAAACCCGCACGTGTTTGGAGTGTGGGAGGAAACCGAAGATCTCGGAGAAAACCCACGCAGGTCATGGGGAGAGAACGTGCAAACTCCGTACAGACGGCGCCCGTAGTCAGGATCGAACCTGAGTCTCCGGCGCTGCATTCGCTGTAAGGCAGCAACTCTACCGCTGCACACATATTTAAACCTATGTCCTCTGGTTCTTGATTTCCCCTACTCTGGGTAGAAGATTCTGTGCATTCACCCTATCTCGCTCATGGTCTTATACGCCCCTCGGCCACCTGCGCTCCAAGGAATGAAGGCCCAGCTTGCCCCATCTCTCCCTGCAGTCCTGGCAACATCCTTGTAAGTTTACAGGGAAAACAAAATCAGCATTGCTTTGTGCTGTCTACAAACACTTTTAGTTTAGTTTGGCGATACAGCGGGGAAACGTTGAACCACCAAGTCCGCGCCGACCAGCGATCCCCACTCACCACCACTATCCGGGACAATTTACAGTCTTTACCCAAGCCAATTAACCAACAAACCTCTTTGGAGTCTGGGAGGAAACCAGAGCACCCGGAGAAAACCCACGCAGGTCACGTACAAACTCCGTACAGACAGCGCCTGTAGTCGGGATGGAACCCGGGTCTCTGGCGCCGTGAGGCAGCAGCTCTACCCGCTGCACAACCACTTGCATTATTCCCATTGTTAAACAAGGAAGCATGCAGGTACAGCAGGCAGTGAAGAAAGCCAATGGGATGTCGGCCTTCATAACAAGAGGAGTTGAGTATAGGAGCAAAGAGGTCCTTCTACAGTTGTACAGGGCCCTAGTGAGACCGCACCTGGAGTACTGTGTGCAGTTGTACAGGGCCCTAGTGAGACCGCACCTGGAGTACAGTGTGCAGTTTTGGTCTCCAAATTTGAGGAAGGACATTCTTGCTATTGAGGGCGTGCAGCGTAGGTTCACCAGGTTAATTCCCGGAATGGCGGGATTGTCATATGTTGAAAGACTGGAGCGACTAGGCTTGTATACACTGGAATTTAGAAGGATGAGAGGGGATCTTATCGAAACGTATAAGATTATTAAGGGGTTGGACACGTTAGAGGCAGGAAACATGTTCCCAATGTTGGGGGAGTCCAGAACCAGGGGCCACACAGTTTAAGAATAAGGGGTCGGCCATTTAGAACTGAGATGAAGAAAAACATTTTCAGTCAGAGAGTTGTGAATCTGTGGAATTCTCTGCCTCAGAAGGCAGTGGAGGCCAATTCTCTGAATGCATTCAAAAGAGAGCTGGATAGTGCTCTTAAGGATAGCGGAGTCAGGGGGTATGGGGAGAAGGCAGGAACGGGGTTGTGGATGATCAGCCATGATCACATTGAATGGCGGTGCGTACAGGCTCGAAGGGTCGAATGGCCTCCTCCTGCACCAATTGTCTATTGTGTAAAATTGAAACGTCACATATTCCTTCTCTTCAGAGGTGCTTCTCTCCAGAGATGAGATTCCCAAACTGTGGCCCCTTGTTCCTGACCCGCTGAGTTACTCGAGTGTTTTGTGTCGACCTGCTAATTGCTAATTTTGGGATTAGAATAATGGGAACAGGATTATCATCAATAGCCGTGACAGGACTTCTCAGGAATGCTCCCCGCACAAGTTTCATAACAGGTTCCTCCTCCTGCACCTATTGTCTATAACCCAGGGTGTCTGGCCTTGTAAGGCAGCAACTCTACCGCTGTGCTACCGTGCCGCCAGAGGGGATTAGTGACAGAGTTTGGAGCAAGTCTTGTGATGTATGGAAATATATTATTTTAATTGTAATTAAAATCAATTTAAAAAGCCCAGCGCGAGCTACGAATATACAGATCGCTACTGAAACACTGATTATTGAGGCACTGATATTGATCTTGCAGTGGAGCGGGGGATCAGCGAGGCAGGCGGTCGTTTCAAAGTTAATTCCTTTCGTCGTGGAGATCTGGCGGAATCAGTGCATCCACAGGGATCTAACAGGAGCTTGTTTGCAGTTTCTTCTCGGTGATCAGGGAGGTGATGGAGGAAGGGTTGAACGCGCGTTCGTTGTCGTCATCGTCCGAACTCAGGTCATCGTCGGCGAGGCCCACGTTGGAACGAGTGTTCTTCCGCCTGGAGAGAGAACACAAGAGGCGGAGTTGTCACGAAACGCCGGAGTGACAACTCAGCGAGACGGGCAGCATTTCGGGAGAGAAGGAACGGGCGACGTTTAGGGTCGAGACCCTCATTCAGGGGAGGGGGGCGGCGGGACAAAGATAGGATGTAGTCAGAGACAGGAAGACTAGTGGGAGAACTGGGAAGGGGGAGGGGATAGAGAGGGAAACTGGGAAGGGGGAGGGGATAGAGAGGGAAAGCAGTGCTGGCTCGAAAGACCGAATGGCCTCCTCCTGCACCTGAACCCAGGCAGGCGAGACTAGTGTTGATGGGGCATGTTGGTCAGCGTGGCCTGTTTCCAGGCTATCTGGCAATGGTATGTTGGCATTCATAGCGAGGGGATTTGAGTATAGGAGCAGGGAGGTTCTGCTGCAGTTGTACAGGGCATTGGTGAGACCGCACCTGGAGTATTGTGTACAGTTTTGGTCTCCTAATCTGAGGAAAGACATTCTTGCCATAGAGGGAGTACAGAGAAGGTTCACCAGATTGATTCCTGGGATGGCAGGACTTTCATATGAAGAAAGACTGGATAGACTCGGCTTGTACTCGCTGGAATTTAGAAGATTGAGGGGGGATCTTATAGAAACTTACAAAATTCTTAAGGGATTGGACAGGCTAGATGCGGGAAGATTGTTCCCGATGTTGGGGAAGTCCAGAACAAGGGGTCACAGTTTAAGGATAAGGGGGAAGTCTTTTAGGACCGAGATGAGAAAGTTTTTCTTCACACAGAGAGTGGTGAATCTGTGGAATTCTCTGCCACAGAAGGTAGTTGAGGCCAGTTCATTGGCTATATTTAAGAGGGAGTTAGATGTGGCCCTTGTGGCTAAAGGGATCAGGGGGTATGGAGAGAAGGCAGGTACGGGATACTGAGTTGGATGATCAGCCATGATCATATTGAATGGCGGTGCGTGCAGACTCGAAGGGCCGAATGGCCTACTCCTGCACCTATTTTCTATGTTTCTATGTTCTATGTTTCTCAGTAAAGAATTAACCACACAGTTTGGTAACGAGGATTGAGTTCTCCCACTTCTGTGGAGGGGATGGACAGGTGACGCTTCAGGTTGGGACACTTTAGAGATGCAGTGTGGAAATATCAGCCATGATCACATTGAATGGCGGTGCGTACAGACTCGAAGGGCCGAATGGCCTCCTCCTGCACCTATTGTCTATTGTCTAATATGCACTTTTGTCCCGCCGAGCCCGTGTCGACAAGCGATCACTCTGTAAACTAGGTCGACACAAAATGCTGGAGTAACTCAGCGGGTCAGGCAGCATCTCAGGAGAGAAGGAATGGGTGACGTTTCGGGTCGAGACCCATCTTCAGACTGATGTCATGTGATTGAAGGATCTCGACTCGAAATGTCACGCATTCCTTCTCTCCTGAGATGCTGCCTGACAATAGACAATAGGTGCAGGAGGAGGCCATTCGGCCCTACGAGCCAGCACCACCATCCAATGTGATCATGGCTGATCATTCTCAATCAGTACCCCGTTCCTGCCTTCTCCCCATACCCCCTGACTCCGCTATCCTTAAGAGCTCTATCTAGGGGGAGAGTGTGTTTGCCGAGCGGGTTTGGAAGTGGCTCCCATGGACCTTCTTACCAGACGTCCTTTTCCAGAGTCTTGACGCGACTCTGCAGCTGCTCGTTGACCTCGTGCACCTCCTCCAGCTCCCGCACGCTCTTCTTCCTCGCCGTCTCCAGCCTCTCGATCTCCTCCTCTGCCTCGTCCACTTGGCGCTTGAGGGCTTTCACCCGCAGGGTCAGCTGGGAAGGAGAGAAAAGCCGCCGCAGATTAGAGAGTTTAGTATCGTTACCCACACGGTCATGAGGGGGCAGGAGCAGAATCAGGCCACTCAATCATGGCGGCCCCATCTCTCTCCCTCCTAACCAAAGATACTAGAGGAGCAAGATTTTTCTCTCTGTTTCTCTCTCTGTTTCTTTCTCTCTGTTTCTCTCTCTCTGTTTCTCTCTCTCTGTTTCTCTCTCTCTGTTTCTCTCTCTCTGTTTCTCTCTGTTTCTCTCTCTGTTTCTCTCTCTGTTTCTCTCTCTGTTTCTCTCTCTGTTTCTCTCTCTGTTTCTCTCTCTGTTTCTCTCTGTTTCTCTGTTTCTCTCTCCCTCTCCCCCCCCACTCGACCTTAAAAAGCGTAGCGCGTCACGGCGGCCATTTTAGTAGGCAGAAACGTGCAGAAACATTTTAAAAGAAAAATAATAAAAATCTGTGAGTTGATAGATGAGATATATTCTGCATTTTAATGGGTGTCATCACACGCACTGTTCCCCCAAAACACTGATTACACTGCGAGAGGAAAAAACGGACGGCGGGTTTTGCCTACTAAAATGGCGGACGTTACGCTCCTCTGCGTACTACACTTCAGTATAGGCGATTTCAACGGAGTGGTCCATCTTGTTCCTCTAGTATCTTAGCTCCTGCCTTCTCCCCATAACCCCCCGACATGTTCTTTGTTCCCTTCCATATCTCGTTTCCGTTTCCCTCCGCAGATGCTGCCTGACCCGCCGAGTTCTTCCAGCACTTCCCATTTTGCTCCTGTTTGTCCAACCCAGGCGGCTCGCGGTGGCGCAGAGGGTAGAGCCGCTGCCTCTCAGCGCCAGAGACCCGGATCCCGTCCTGACCTCGGGCGCTGTCTGTGCGGAGTTTGCACATTTGCACATCAGCAGGGTGATCATATCTGCCACACAGAGGTGCAACTGGCTAAGCTGCTGCTTCACCAGGGACATGGGTTCGACCCCGAGCACTGTTTTTATTGGGGAGTTTGCACGTCTTCCCTCCAAATGGGAAGAAAGCCAATGGCATGTTGGCCTTCAAAACAAGAGGAGTTGAGTACAGGAGCAAAGAAGTCCTTCTGCAGTTGTACAGGGCCCGAGTGAGACCGCACCTGGAGTACTGTGTGCAGTTGTACAGGGCCCTAGTGAGACCACACCTGGAGTACTGTGTGCAGTTGTACAGGGCCCTAGTGAGACCGCACCTGGAGTACTGTGTGCAGTTTTGGTCTCCAAATTTGAGGAAGGATATTCTTGCTATTGAGGGCGTGCAGCGTAGGTTTACTAGGTTAATTCCCGGGATGGCAGGACTGACATATGTTGAAAGACTGGAGCGACTAGGCTTGTATACACTGGAATTTAGAAGGATGAGAGGGGATCTTATTGAAACATATAAGATTATTAAGGGATTGGACACGTTAGAGGCAGGAAACATGTTCCCAATGTTGGGGGAGTCCAGAACCAGGGACACACACAGTTTAAGAATAAGGGGCAGGCCATTTAGAATGGAGATGAGGAAAAACTTTTCCAGTCAGAGAGTTGTGAATCTGTGGAATTCTCTGCCTCAGAAGGCAGTGGAGGCCAATTCTCTGAATGCATTCAAGAGAGAGCTAGATAGAGCTCTTAAGGATAGCGGAGTCAGGGGGTATGGGGAGAAGGCAGGAACAGGGTACTGATTGAGAATAATCGGCCATGATCACATTGAATGGCGGTGCTGGCCGAATGGCCTCCTCCTGCACCTATTGTCTATTGTCTATAAAAAAGTTTTCACCCAGAGAGTTGTGAATCTGTGGAACTCTCTGCCTCAGAAGGCAGTGGAGGCCGATTCTCTGGATGCTCTCAAGAGAGAGTCAGATAGAGCTCTTAGAGATGGCGGAGTCAGGGGGTACGGGGAGAGGGCAGGAACGGGGTACTGATTGTGGATGATCATGGTGAATGGCGGTGATGGCTCGAAGGGCCGAATGGCCTCCTCCTGCACCTATTGTCTGCTGTAAGGATTCTATCGTCCTTCTGTTTGGTGCTGAGGGAATCTCTGGAGGATTATCTCCTGCCGAAGGCCACTCTTGCCTCCTTCTCCGGCACATACCTGGTCCTTCTCGTCGGAGACATTCTGCCTCTCGTCGTCAAGCTGAATGGTCAGCTCCTTCACCTTCCTCTCCAGTTTGCGATTGGACGCTTGCAGGATGCTTCGCTCCCTGTCGACGGGGGAAGAGAAGAGAGGCCAGTGAGGGGGAGGGATCACGAGCACGCCATCTTACTATCAAGTTCAAATACAACGGTCCGCCGTGCAGGTAAGATAAAGTCTGGAGAATTCATGATCCGAAACGTCACCTATCCACGTCGCCCAGAGTTGCCCATTCGCTGGCCCACATATCGAAGACCAGAGGACACAGGCTTAAGGTGAAGGGAATAGATCGGGTAGACGCTCAGAGTCTATTTGCTCAGAGTATGTGAATCGAGGACTAGAGGACATAGGCTTAAGGTGAAGGGAATAGATCGGGTAGACGCACACAGTCTATTGCTCAGAGTATGTGAATCGAGGACCAGAGGACATAGGCTAAAGGTGAAGGGAATAGATCGGGTAGACGCACACAGTCTATTGCTCAGAGTATGTGAATCGAGGACCAGAGGACATAGGCTAAAGGTGAAGGGAATAGATCGGGTAGACGCACAGAGTCTATTGCTCAGAGTATGTGAATCGAGGACCAGAGGACACAGGCTTAAGGTGAAGGGAATAGATCGGGTAGATGCACACAGTCTATTGCTCAGAGTATGTGAATCGAGGACCAGAGGACACAGGCTTAAGGTGAAGGGAATAGATCGGGTAGATGCACAGAGTCTATTTGCTCAGAGTATGTGAATCGAGGACAAGAGGACATAGGCTGAAGGTGAAGGGAATAGATCGGGTAGATGCACAGAGTCTATTGTTCAGAGTATGGGAATCGAGGACCAGAGGACATAGGCTTAAGGTGAAGGGGAAAAGATTTAATAGGAATCCGAGGGGTAACTTTTTCACATAAAGGGTGGTGGGTGTCTGGAAAGAGCTATGGGGGGATATGGGGAGACGTTGGGCACGGGTTACTGATTGTGGATGATCAGCCATGATCACAATGAATGGCGGTGCTGGCTCGAAGGGCCGAATGGCCTCCTCCTGCACCTATTTTCCATGTTTCCATGTTACTATGAGCTGCCAGAGGAGGTAGTTGAGGCTCGGACCATCCCAACGTTTAAGAAACAGTTAGACAGGTACATGGATAAGACAGGTTTGGAGGGATTTGGGGCAAACGCGGGCAGGTGTGACTAGTGTAGCTGGGACATGTTTGCCGGTGAGGGCAAGTTGGGCCGAAGGGCATGTTTCCTTTCTGTATCACTCTATGACTCTATGGCCTTCATAACAAGAGGAGTTGAGTATAGGAGCAAAGAGGTCCTTCTGCAGTTGTACAGGGCCCTAGTGAGACCGCACCTGGAGTACTGTGTGCAGTTTTGGTCTCCAAATTTGAGGAAGGATATTCTTGCTATTGAGGGCGTGCAGCGTAGGTTCACCAGGTTTATTCCCGGAATGGCGGGACTGTCGTACGTTGAAAGACTGGAGCAACTAGGCTTGTGTACACTGGAATTTAGAAGGATGTGAGGGGATCTTATTGAAACATAAGATTATTAAGGGATTGGACACGCTAGAGGCAGGAAACATGTTCCCAATGTTGGGGGAGTCCAGAACCAGGGGCCACACAGTTTAAGAATAAGGGGTCGGCCATTTAGAACGGAGGTGAGGAAAAACTTTTTCGCTCAGAGAGTTGTAAATCTGTGGGAATTCTCTGCCTCTGCAGTGGAGGCCAATTCTCTGGATGCTCTCAAGAGAGAGTTAGATAGAGCTCTTAATGATAGCGGAGTCAGGGGGTATGGGGAGAAGGCAGGAACGGGGCACTGATTGAGAATGATCAGCCATGATCACATTGAATGGTGGTGCTGGCTCGAAGGGCCGAATGGCCTCCTCCTGCACCTGTTGTCTATGTTCTCTAAAACCTCTTCTCCCAGAGAGTTGTGAATGTGTGGGATTCTCTGCCACAGATGGCAGTGGAGGCCAATTCACTGGATGTTTTCAAGAGACAGTTAGATTTAGCTCTTAGGGCTAACAGAATCTATGTTTCCACTGGCTTTATCTTGTACTAAAAAAATTCAAGTTATTCCCTTTATCGTGTACCTGTACACCGTGAATGGATCGATTGTGATCGTGTATTGTCTTTTCGTTGACTGGTTAGAACGCAACAAAAGCTTTTCACTGTACCTCGGTACACGTGACAATAAACTACACTAACTAACTAACCTAGGTAGCACAAAGAGTCGCAGTTCTTCTGCAGTTGTACAGGGCCCTAGTGAGACCGCACCTGGAGTACTGTGTGCAGTTGTACAGGGCCCTAGTGAGACCGCACCTGGAGTACTGTGTGCAGTTTTGGTCTCCAAATTTGAGGAAGGATATTCTTGCTATTGAGGGCGTGCAGCGTCGGTTCACCAGGTTTATTCCCGGAATGGCGGGACTGTCGTACGTTGAAAGACTGGAGCGACTGGGCTTGTATACACTGGAATTTAGAAGGATGTGAGGGGATCTTATTGAAACATAAGATTATTAAGGGATTGGACACGCTAGAGGCAGGAAACATGTTCCCAATGTTGGGCGAGTCCAGAACCAGGGGCCACACAGTTTAAGACTAAGGGGTCGGCCATTTAGAACGGAGGTGAGGAAAAACTTTTTCACTCAGAGAGTTGTAAATCTGTGGGAATTCTCTGCCTCAGAAGGCAGTGGAGGCCAATTCTCTGGATGCTCTCAAGAGAGAGTTAGATAGAGCTCTTAATGATAACGGAGTCAGGGTGTATGGGGAGAGGGCAGGAACGGGGTACTGATTGTGAATGATCAGCCATGATCACATTGAATGGCGGTGCTGGCTCGAAGGGCTGAATGGCCTCCTCCTGCACCTATTTTCTATTGTCTACTGTCACTAAAAGTTCAACGTCTTATCTTCTCGCAGCGGGGAACCAGGACTGGCGCCGCACGTGAAACGTCACCTATTCCTTCTCTCCAGAGGTGCTGCCTGACCCACTGAGCTACTCCAGCGTTTAGTGTCTATCCCTCCCAACAGGAATCCCGGTTGCAGGAATCAATCGTTGGCGTGCCTCAGCAAAGACTATCAGCCCGGCAGCGGGGCATGACTGGTTTTCAAAGCCGGTCGGTACCTTTCCTCTGACTGCAGACGATCCTCCAGCTCTCTGATGCGAGACTCGAGCTGAGGCAAGTTAGCAGTCGGCTTCAGACTTCCTTCAGAGTTCGCCAATCTGGCCTTGAGGTCTTTGTTCTGCAAAGGAAGGAGAAATCAAATGCTATTCGTGGCGTAGGAGAGCACAAGGGCGGCACGGCGACACGGTGGTTGCATCGGCCATTTTCTATGGAGTGGTCTGCTGGAGCAGCAGCATCTCAGCGGCGGAAGGGAAGAGACTCGACAAGCTGGTCGGGAAGGCCGGCTCTGTCCTGGGTTGCCCCCTCGACTCAGTGCAGGCGGTGGGAGAGAGGAGGATGATGGGAAAGACAACATGGCTGCTGGACAACGACTCCCACCCCATGCAGGACACTGTCACTGCACTGAGTAGCTCCTTCAGTGACAGACTCCTTCGATCCAAGTGCGTGAAGGAGAGATATCGGAGGTCCTTCCTTCCCGCTGCTGTGAGACTGCACAACCAGCACTGCTCCCTCCATCGACTCAAAGTAGTCCAGGCTCAAAGCCTATTTCTTCTCCCTAGTGTTTGAGGCCCTCTGAGGGGGCGCTGTGAACTGTTTATGTATGTGCTGTTATGTTTGTGTGCCATTGTATGTTCGTTTCTTAGTACCTCAACTGATGTACAGCACCTTGAGGAGAAATCGCAGTGGAGCGACAAGTAGCATAAGAAAATAACTGCAGATGCTGGTACAAATCGAAGGTATTTATTCACAAAATGCTGGAGTAACTCAGCAGGAAACATGTTCCCAATGCTGGGGGAGTCCAGAACCAGGGGCCACAGTTTAAGAATAAGCGGTCGGCCATTTAGAACAGAGATGAGGAAAAACTTTTTCAGTCAGAGAGTTGTGAATCTGTGGAATTCTCTGCCTTAGTGGGCAGTGGAGGCCAATTCTCTGAATACATTCGAGAGAGAGCTAGATAGAGCTCTTAAGGATAGCGGAGTCAGGGGGTATGGGGAGAGGGCAGGAACGGGGTACTGATTGAGAATGATCAGCCATGATCACATTGAATGGCGGTGCTGGCTCGAAGGGCCGAATGGCCTCCTCCTGCACCTATTGTCTATTGTCAGGCAGCATCTTGGGAGGGAAGGAATGGGTGACGTTTCGGGTCGAGACCCTTTTTCAGTCTGAAGAGGGGTCTCGACTCGACACGTCACCCATTCCTTCTCTCCCGAGATGCTGCCTGACCCGCTGAGTTACTCTAGCACTTTGTGAATAAATACCTTCTGATGGACAGCACTTTGGTCAACGTGGGTTGTTTTTAAATGTGCTGTACAAGTAAAATTGACGGCTCGACTAAGCTGCCCAAGCGGAATATGAGGTGCCGTTCCTCCAACTTGCGTTCAGACTCACTCTGACAACGGAGGAGACCGAGGACAGAGCGGTCAGTGTGGGAATGGGAGGGAGAATTGAAGTGCACTCAGATCCAGCAACGCACCTGCCTCTCCAGGGAAATCTTATCGCATTCCAGGTCCTGGCGGGCGGCCCTTTCTTGCATCAGCTCGCCTCTCAGTTGCTCAATCTGTCAATAAGGAATTAATATAGTAATAAAAAGTACAAAGCACTGCCCCAACGACAGACTCCAGTAACAAAAACACCTTTCATCAGAGGGCGGTGAATCGGTGGAGTTCATTGCCACAGACGGCGGTGGAGGCCACAAGTCAGTGGGTATTTCTAAGGCGGAGATAGATAGATTCTTGATCAGTGCGGGCGTCAGGGGTTATAGACAATAGACAATAGGTGCAGGAGGAGGCCATTCAGCCCTTCGAGCCAGCACCGCCATTCAATGCGATCATGGCTGATCACTCCCAATCAGTACCCCGTTCCTGCCTTCTCCCCATACCCCCTCACTCCGCTATCCTTAAGAGCTCTATCCAGCTCTCTCTTGAAAGCATCCAACGAACTGGCCTCCACTGCCTTCTGAGGCAGAGAATTCCACACCTTCACCACTCTCTGACTGAAAAAGGTCTTCCTCATCTCCGTTCTAAATGGCCTACCCCTTATTCTTAAACTGTGGCCCCTTGTTCTGGACTCCCCCAACATTGGGAACATGTTTTCTGCCTCTAATGTGTCCAATCCCCTAATTATCTTATATGTTTCAATAAGATCCCCCCTCATCCTTCTAAATTCCAGTGTATACAAGCCCAATCGCTCCAGCCTTTCAACATACGACAGTTCTGCCATTCCGGGAATTAACCTAGTGAACCTACGCTGCACGCCCTCCATAGCAAGAATATCCTTCCTCAAATTTGGAGACCAAAACTGCACACAGTACTCCAGGTGCGGTCTCACCAGGGCCCGGTACAACTGTAGAAGGACCTCTTTGCTCCTATACTCAACTCCTCTTGTTACGAAGGCCAACATTCCATTGGCTTTCTTCACTGCCTGCTGTACCTGCATGCTTCCTTTCATTGACTGATGCACTAGGACACCCAGATCTCGTTGAACTCCCCCTCCTCCTAACTTGACACCATTCAGATAATAATCTGCCTTTCTATTCTTATTTCCAAAGTGAATAACCTCACACTTATCTACATTAAACTGCATCTGCCATGTATCCGCCCACTCACACAACCTGTCCAATTCACCCTGCAGCCTTATTGCATTTCCTCACAATTCACACTACCCCCCAACTTAGTATCATCTGCAAATTTGCTAATGGTACTTTTAATCCCTTCGTCTAAGTCATTAATGTATATCGTAAATAGCTGGGGTCCCAGCACCGAACCTTGCAGTACCCCACTGGTCACTGTGGGGAGAAGGAGAAGGAGGGAGAATGGGGTTGGGAGGGAGAGATAAATCAGCCATGATTGAATGGCGCAGTAGACTTGATGTGTGTGTGTGTGCGTGCGTGTGTGTGTGTGTGTGCGTGTGTGGGTGTGTAGTTTCAAGATTTCAAGATCAATTTATTGTCACTTGTACCAGTTAAGGTACAGTGAAATTTGAGTTACTAAGTGAAAAGCAACAAGACACACAGCCACTTACAGTAAAATTTAACATAGAAACATAGAAAATAGGTGCAGGAGTAGGCCATTCGGCCCTTCGAGCCTGTACGCACCGCCATTCAATATGATCATGGCTGATCATCCAACTCAGTATCCTATACCTGCCTTCTCTCCATACCCCCTGATCCCTTTAGCCACAAGGGCCACATCTAACTCCCTCTTAAATATAGCCAATGAACTGGCCTCAACTACCTTCTGTGGCAGAGAATTCCACAGATTCACCACTCTCTGTGTGAAAAAAAACGTTCTCATCTCGGTCCTAAAAGACTTCCCCCTTATCCTTAAACTGTGTGACCCCTTGTTCTGGACTTCCCCAACATCGGGAACAATCTTCCCGCATCCAATTTGCCAATGGTACTTTTAATCCCTTCATCCAAGTCATTAATGTATATTGTAAATAGCTGCGGTCCCAGCACTGAGCCTTGCGGCACCCCACTAGTCACTGCCTGCCATTCTGAAAGGGACCCGATTCCTTTATCATTGTTACTTTTTCTCATATCTTTCATTCATTCATTCTATATCTCCACATCACCGTCTTTGTCTCTCGTTTCCCTTTCTCCTGACTCTCAGTCTGCACTATACGTTATTCCCTTTGTAGTGTACCTGCACGCTGTGAATGGCTCGATTGTAATCATGTATTATCTTTCCACTGAGTGGTTAGTGTGTAACAAAAGCTTTTCACTGCATCTCAGTACACGTGACAATAAACAAAACCAAGCTATTGTAACCTGAAGAAGGGTCTCGACCCGAAACGTCACCTATTCCTTTTCTCGAGAGATGCTGCCTGAACCGTTGAGTTACCCCAGCTTTGTGTCTATCTTCGGTTTAAACCAGTACCTGCAGTTTATTCCTGACAGTTCCAGAAATGCTCCAGGTTCTTCCCCATAATTATTTTTCCCTTTCAAATATTGTTTAGTTTAGTTTAGAGATACAGTGCAGAAACAGGCCCTTTCGGCCCACCGGGTCCACGCCGACCAGCGATCCCCGCACACTAACACTATCCTACACACACTAGGGACAGTTTTTACATTTACCAGGCCAATTAACCTACAAACCTGCACGTCTTTGGAGCGTGGGAGGAAACCGAAGATCTCGGAGAAAACCCACGCAGGTCACGGGGAGAACGTACAAACTCTGTACAGACAGCGCCCGTAGTCGGGATCGAACCTGGGTCTCCGGCGCTGTATTCGCTGTAAGGCAGCAACTCTACCGCTGCGCCACCGTGACCGCCAAAGTTTTCCTAAAGATGGCAGCACCTGCAGTTCCTTGCGACTCTATCGACATCTTCCCTATGTCCATCCCGGCAAAGCCTTTGTGATTGTGTGTGTAATTGCTTATTTTTAATAGCTCTTATTGTTGGACTGTGGGTGACGAAATCTCGACCAAAAGACAATAAAGGTTATTCTGATTCTGATGCTATTCTTGGAATTCACCATTTGGTGGATATTTGGAATCTGCTGCTCCACCTTTAGAATAAGGGGTCGGCCATTTAGGACTGAGACGTACAACGAGACCTGGGTGTCCTAGTGCATCAGTCACTGAAAGGAAGCATGCAGGTACAGCAGGCAGTGAAGAAAGCCAATGGCATGTTGACCTTCATAACAAGAGGAGTTGAGTATAGGAGCAAAGAGGTCCTTCTGCAGTTGTACAGGGCCCTAGTGAGACCGCACCTGGAGTACTGTGTGCTGTTTTGGTCTCCAAATTTGAGGAAGGATATTCTTGCTATTGAGGGCGTGCAGCGTAGGTTTACTAGGTTAATTCCCGGAATGGCGAGACTGTCAAATGTTGAAAGACTGGAGCGACTAGGCTTGTCGAAACTGGAATTTAGAAGGATGAGAGGAGATCTTATCGAAACGTATAAGATTATTAAGGGGTTGGACACGTTAGAGGCAGGAAACATGTTCCCAATGTTGGGGGAGTCCAGAACCAGGGGCCACAGTTTAAGAATAAGGGGTAGGCCATTTAGAACGGAAATGGGGAAAAACTTTTTCAGTCAGAGAGTTGTGAATCTGTGGAATTCTCTGCCTCAGAAGGCAGTGGAGGCCAATTCTCTGAATGCATTCAAGAGAGAGCTAGATAGAGCTCTTAAGGATAGCGGAGTCAGGGGGTATGGGGAGAAGGCAGGAACGGGGTACTGATTGAGAATGATCAGCCATGATCACATTGAATGGCGGTGCTGGCTCGAAGGGCCGAATGGCTTCCTCCCGCACCTATTGTCTATTGAGATGAGGAACAACTTTTTCACCCAGAGAGTTGTGAATAACTTAAAAAATATAACACCGATTTCAATGAAACTTCTTCCGTTAGCACCAAAGGGACAACAGTGAGTAAGGTGGGCCTAAAATTGTCGCGCTATCGTGTACCGTTTTGGCTGTAGTTCAGGATCAAACAAACAAACGTTTTAGTACGTAGATAAAGTCCAATAAAGTCTGATTAAAGTCTGTTCAAAGGTTTCCAATGAGGGTTAGGATTGCACTCGAGCTGGCGAGGGGAAAGTTCAGTCGCCTGATAACAGTTGGGAAGAAACTACAAAGTGCTTTGATGGCGTCGACAGGCCCGAGGTTGAGTTGGAGAGAGGGAGATGGAGAGAGGGAGAGAGTGAGCCTTTAAAACTTCATGCTCCTATATAAATGTATGAGTGTGCAAATGTGTGCGTGCACAAATGTGCGAGTGTGCAAATGTGCGAGCGTGCAAATGTGCGAGCATGTACATTAGGAACTTTTTCACCCAGAGAGTTGTGAATGTGTGGGATTCTCTGCCACAGGGGGCAGTGGAGGCCGACTCACTGGATGAATTTAAGAGAGAGTTAGATAGAGCTCTAGGGGCTAGTGGAATCAAGGGGTATGGGGAGAAGGCAGGCACGGGTTACTGATTGTGGACGATCAGCCATGATCACAATGAATGGCGGTGCTGGCTCGAAGGGCTGAATGGCCTCCTCCTGCACCTGTTGTCTATGTTTCTATGAACAGGTGCAAACCGCTCAGCCCTTCTAATTTGACCCGGCATTTAAAGAAGTGGCTGATCGGATTCTTACCCCCACTATCTATGCCTGACTGACCCCAACATAATCTTTTATACTCCTGCTTATCAAGAACTTATCTGCCCTGGTTTAGTTTAGAGATACAGCGTGGAAACACCTAATCAGATGTACAGCACTTTGGTCAACATGGGTTGTTTTTAAATGTGCTATATAAATAAAATTGACTTGACAAAAGTTTTAGTACATAGATAAAGTCCAATAAAGTCTGATTAAAGTCTGTTCAAAGGTTTCCAATGAGCGTTAGGATTGCACTATAACTGGCGAGGGGAAAGTTCAGTCGCCTGATAACAGTTGGGAAGAATCTACGAAGTGCTTTGATGGCATCGACAGGCCCGAGGTTGAGTTTAACTAGGACACAGGTCAGGGCCGTCTTAACGCATGGGCCTGATGGGCACTTGCACGAGCATAGGGGCCCCATGCTGATCTGTGTATGTTAAGTGACTTGCAATAAATAAATACTACTTTAAAAATGTAGGTTCAATAAGTGCTTTTTTCACAACATTTTCGGTCCCAGTGTTTTTTTCGCAACATTTTCCATCCCTAAGTGCTTCTCACAGCGATCTGTTTCGCAACAATTAGCTCCCTGAGTGCTTTGCTTTTCCATCCCGAAGTGCTTCTCACAGCGATCTGTAAGTGCTTTTCGCAACAATGTAGCACCCTAAGTCCATCGCCAAGTGCTTTTCGGTAAGTGCTTTTCGCCGGCACGACGGGGGGGGGGGGGCTGGTAGGGAAAGGGGGGTGGGGGAGAGTAACGGTGGGGGCGATGGGGAGGGTGGGAGGAGGAGAGAGTGGGGGTGGGAGGAGGCAGAGTGGGACTGAGGAGGGGACAGCAAGGGTGGGGGTTGGCGGTGGGGGGGAAGAGAGAGTGGGGGAAATGGGGGTGCTGGGGAAAGGGGGGCGTTTAATTTTATCGATCATTTACATTTTTATTCCTGTGAGTAGTTGTCGTAGGGGCCCCAGTACACTGCTTTGCCCGGGGCCCATAATGCTGTAAAGACGGCCCTGACACAGAGCAATACAAAAGGGAGTGTCACCAGGGCAATCCACTTGGGAATAAACCTTTTTGACTTTAGGAATGGTGAGAATGTGGATCATTATTACAGGGAGTGGCTGAAGCAAACACAAACTGTTAAAAAACAGCAAAGATACTGCACCGACTGGGTGGACAAACCAGTTTTTTTCTATGCAATTATATTCTACTTAATCCCACCATTCTTAATTAAACCCTTTGTGGTTTTCAACATCACCGTCAAGCAGTGTTTCCTGCACTGAGGTAATCTAGCCGCCCGCGCCTGTCAGGAAATTCACCGTCATGTGAAAGACAACGTTTGACTTTTTCAGTTGTAAAGGGGATCAAGTAATACGGGACGTTAGATTGAAATATCAACCCATTGTCGTATTGAATTTGATTAGGGAGGGTGTCAGGGGCTATGGGGAGAATAGGGGAGAGAGGGGGAGAGAGAGAGTGATAGAGAGAGAGATAGAGTGAGAGAGAGAGATAGAGAGAGAGAGAGAGTGAGAAAGAGATAGAGGGATAGAGGGATAATGGGATAGAGAGATAGAGAGAGAGATAGAGAGAGAGAGGGAGAGAGGGGGAGAGAGAGGGAGAGAGAGATTAGCCATGTTTAGATGGCGGAGTAGACTTTGATGGGCCGAATGGCCTAATTCTGCTCCTATCACTTATGAAAGATGGCAGAGGCACAAGGGGCTGAACCAGCATCTGCAGTTCCTTCCTACACACGAATCCTTTAAAACTTCATGCTCCTATATAAATGTATGAGTGTGCAAATGTGTGAGTGTGCAAATGAGCGAGCGTGCAAATGAGCGAGCGTGCAAATGTGCGAGCATGTACATTAGGAACTTTTTCACCCAGAGAGTTGTGAATGTGTGGGATTCTCTGCCACAGAGGGCAGTGGAGGCCGACTCACTGGATGAATTTAAGAGAGAGTTGGATAGAGCTCTAGGGGCTGGTGGAATCAAGGGATATGGGGAGAAGGCAGGCACGGGTTACTGATTGTGGATGATCAGCCGTGATCACAATGAATGGCGGTGCGTACAGGCTCGAAGGGCCGAATGGCCTCCTCCTGCACCTATTTTCTATGTTTCTATGAACAGGTGCATACCGCTCAGCCCTTCTAATTTGACCCGGCATTTAAAGAAGTGGCTGATCGGATTCTTACCCCCACTATCTATGCCTGACTGGCCCCAACATAATCTTTTATACTCATGCTTATCAAGAACTTATCTGCCCTGGTTTAGTTTAGAGATACAGCGTGGAAACAGGCCCTGTGGCCCACGCCAACCATCACACTAGTTCTACAAGAAAATAACTGCAGATGCTGGTACAAATCAAAGGTATTTATTCACAAAATGCTGGAGTAACTCAGCGGGTCAGGCAGCATCTCAGGAGAGAAGGAATGGGGACGTTTCGGGTCGAGACCCTTCTTCAGACTGATGTTGGGGGGGCGGGACAAAGGAAGGATATAGGTGGAGACAGGAAGATAGAGGGAGAATTGGGAAGGAGGAGGGGAAGGGAGGGACAGAGGAACTATCTAAAGTTGGAGAAGTCAATGTTCATACCGCTGGGCTGCAAGCTGCCCAGGCGAAATATGAGGTGCTGTTCCTCCAATTTCCGGTGGGCCTCACTATGGCACTGGAGGAGGCCCATGACAGAAAGGTCAGACTGGGAATGGGAGGGGTAATTGAAGTGCTCAGCCACCAGGAGATCTACTCCCTAGCGTTTGAGGCCCTCTGAGGGGGTGCTGTGAACTGTTTATGTATGTGCTGTTATGTTTGTGTGCCATTGTATGTTCGTTTCTTAGTACCTGAACTGATGTACAGCACTTTGGTCAACGTGGGTTGTTTTTAAATGTGCTACACAAATAAAATTGACTTGACTTGACTTGACTCTCCCATCCGGCAAAAGATATAGATTTGGCGAAAACACACACCTCCAGATTCAGTAGGAAAACAAACCTGCAGATGCTGGTTTAAATCGAAGGTAGACACAAAATGACTTGACTTGACTTGACTTAATTGGCTTGGTAAGAATGTAAATTGTCCCTGGTGTGCGCAGGGCAGTGTTAATGTGCGAGGATCGCTGGTCTCTTTCCGTGCTGAATCTCGCAACTAAACAAAAACTAAAGATACCAGCCTTGCCCGGTCTAGCTTTTAGAAGAAACACACCTGGAACACACCCATTCCAGGTATCAGGATATCTTGGTCTCCACTTTTACAGCTTGCGTAATCAATTACAGCTCACTGAGAAACAATTGGCACACAGACATTATGGACCTGTTCCAGTGTACTCTCGTATGTTGTGTTTCCACAGATGCTGCCCGCCTTTTCTTCTTTCATTTTCACGCCCCTACTTTCTTAGAAGGCGCCGGAAGTTTGACATTTCAAAATACCTTAAGAGTGAGGATTAAGGATCCATTGCCCCGAAGGAGGGGAGAAACAAGAGGTGGCACCAAGGCGTGGAAGAAAAGCATTCTAACAATGCAGGATTGATTCGAGCACGAAATTCTGCCGCTGCCACAGAAGGCTTAGGAATGTCGTCATGTTCCCTACAAGTTAACTCTCACCAACTTCTACAGAAGCATTTTATCAAGATGCATCACAGCTTGGTTTAGGAACAGCTCCATCCAAGACCGCAAGAAATTGCAGTGAATTATGGACGTAGCCTAGACCATCACACAATCCAACCTCCCTTCCATCAATTCCGTCCACATCTCGGCAAGGCCAGCAGCATCATCAAGGACCAGTCTCACCCCCGGTCACTCCCTCTTCTCCCCTCTCCCATCATTCCCATAAAGGTACAGAAGTGTGAAAACGCACACCTCCACATTGGATGGCGGTGCTGGCTGGAAGGGCCGAATGGCCTCCTCCTGCACCTATGTCTCTATGTTTACCTGTTCTCTACTCCTGTTGATCCTATCGGTTGCAAGATCAATGCTGCTCTTCTCTTCTTCCAGCTCCAGTTCCAGACGCTTGACTTTATCCTGTGAATAAACGGGAGAGAAGGGAAGTTACAGCCAAGACTCTTGCAGGACTATTCCTTGAGAATGGTGGGTCATAGAAACATAGAAAATAGGTGCAGGAGTAGGCCATTCGGCCCTTCGAGCCTGCACCGCCATTCATTATGATCATGGCTGATCATCCAACTCAGTATCCCGTACCTGCCTTCTCTCCATACCCCCTGATCCCTTTAACCACAAGGGCCACATCTAACTCCCTCTTAAATATAGCCAATGAACTGGCCTCAACTACCCTCTGTGGCAGAGAATTCCACAGATTCACCACTCTCTGTGTGATGAAATGTTTTCTCATCTCGGTCCTAAGCTGTGACCCCTGGTTCTGGACTTCCCCAACATCGGGAACAATCTTCCCGCATCTAGCCTGTCCAACCCCTTAAGAATTTTATATGTTTCTATAAGATCCCCCCTCGGTCTTCTAAATTCCAGCGAGTACAAGCCGAGTCTATCCAGTCTTTCTTCATATGAAAGTCCTGCCATCGCAGGGATCAATCTGGTGAACCTTCTCTGTACTCCCTCTGCAGGGATCAATCTGGTGAACCTTCTCTGTACTCAGAGAATGTCTTTTCTCAGATTAGGAGATCAGGACTGAGACGGCACGGACTAGCCCACAGTCCCACTCAGTCGAATAGCAGCCACATCCGCCACCCTTTGTGCGAAAAGGTCACCCCGGACATTCTTGCTATTGAGGGTGTGCAGCGTAGGTTTACTAGGTTAATTCCCGGAATGGCGGGACTGTCATATGTTGAAAGACTGGATCGACTAGGCTTGTATACACTGGAATTTAGAAGGATGTGAGGCGATCATTCATAGCAAGAGGATTTGAGTTTAGGAGCAGGGAGGTTCTACTGCAGTTGTACAGGGACTTGGTGAGACCGCACCTGGAATATTGTGTGCAGTTTTGGGCTCCTAATCTGAGGAAAGACGTTCTTGCCTTAGAGGGAGTACAGAGAAGGTTCACAAGATTGATCCCTGGGATGGCGGGACTTTCATATGAAGAAAGACTGGATAGACTAGGCTTGTACTCGCTGGAATTTAGAAGACTGAGGGGGGATCTTATAGAAACATAAAATTCTTAAGGGGTTGAAGAGGCTAGACGCGGGAAGATTGTTCCCGATGTTGGGGGAGTCCAGAACCAGGGGTCACAGCTTAAGGATAAGGAGGAAGTCTTTTAGGACCGAGATGAGAAAACATTTCTTCACACAGAGTGGTGAGTCTGTGGAATTCTCTGCCACAGAAGGTAGTTGAGGCCAGTTCATTGGCTATATTGAAGAGGGAGTTAGATTTGGCCCTTTTTGCTAAAGGGATCAGGGGGTATGGAGAGAAGGCAGGTACAGGTTACTGAGCTGGATGATCAGCCATGATCATATTGAATGGCGGTGCAGGCTCGAAGGGCCGAATGGCCTACTCCTGCACCTATTTTCTATGTTTCTATGAAACATATAAGATTACTAAGGGGTTGGACACGTTAGAGGCAGGAAGCATGTTCCCAATGTTGGAGGAGTCCAGAACAAGGGGCCACAGTTTAAGAATAAGGGGTCGGCCCTTTAGAACGGAGATGAGGGAAAAACGTTTTCAGTCAGAGAGTTGTGAATCTGTGGAATTCTCTGCCTCAGAAGGCAGTGGAGGCCAATTCTCTGAATGCATTCAAGAGAGAGCTAGTTAGAGCTCTTAAGGATAGCGGAGTCGGGGGGTATGGGGAGAAGGCAGGAACGGGGTACTGATTGAGAATGATCGGCCATGATCACATTGAATGATGGTGCGTACAGGCTCGAAGGGCCGAATGGCCTACTCCTGCACCTATTGTCTATTGTCTATTGTGAATCTGTGGAATTCTCTGCCTCAGAAGGCAGTGGAGGCCAATTCTCTGAATGCATTCAAGAGAGAGCTAGTTAGAGCTCTTAAGGATAGCGGAGTCGGGGGGTATGGGGAGAAGGCAGGAACGGGGTACTGATTGAGAATGATCGGCCATGATCACATTGAATGGTGGTGCTGGCTCGAAAGGGCCGAATGGCCTACTCCTGCACCTATAGTCTATTGTCTATTGTTAGGGCTAGAACGGACCCGACGGATTCAATGGCCTCCTCGTCGCACATAAGCAACTGACCTCGAGTACTTTGGCCAGCCGCGACTTGTCGTCCTGGGTCCTTTTCTTGGTGTCCATTTCACGTTCCAAGTGCTGCACTCTCTGCCCCAGCACATCCTTATCCAGAAGCGCGTTCTCCTTCTCATCCTTGCTCTGTAGCAGGTCCTGTTTCAAATGGCCAATCTGGAGGGTTGCATTTAATGCCGTCCATTATAATAATAATAATAATAATGCATTTTATTTATATAGCGCTTTTCATATACTCAAAGACGCTTTACAGAGAGATTTTGAGAACATAGGGGAAATGAATAAATAGATAAATAAGTAAATAAATAAATGAACAGAGAAAGGAGACAGAAGGTGAGGTGACCTTCAGTGGTTGAAGGCAGTACTGAACAGGTGAGACTTCAGCGATGTTTTGAATGTGGTGAGTGTGGAGGAGTCTCTGACGGTTTGGGGTAGTGAGTTCCATAGGGTGGGAGCAGCGATGGAGAAAGCCCTGTCCCCCCAGGATCTGAGTTTGGATGTGGGGGGATAGGAGATTGGCAGCGGCAGAGCGGAGGGTGCAGGTGGGAGTGTGCCTGTGGAGGAGGTCGGTCAGGTAGGATGGGGCCAGGTTATGGAGGGCTTTGTAGGTTATGAGGAGGATTTTGTACTGGATTCTCTGGGGGATGGGGAGCCAGTGGAGTTTATAAAGGACGGGGGTGATATGGTCACGGATCGAGGTGTGTGTGAGTAGACGGGCAGCGGAGTTTTGAATGTATTGAAGTTTATTGATGATTTTTGAGGGTGCGCCATAGAGGAGGCTGTTGCAATAATCCAGACGGGAGGTGATGAAGGCGTGGATGAGGGTTTCTGCAGCTGTGCAGGAGAGGGATGGACGGAGACGGGCAATGTTTTTGAGGTGGAAGAAGGCTGTCTTTGTGATGTGTTTGATGTGTTTGTCGAAGGAGAGGGTTTGATCAAGGATGATTCCAAGATTCCGGATGTGAGGTGAGGTGGATACTGGGAGACCATCAATGTTGAGGATGAAGTTTTGGGTGGATTTGGTGAGCGTTTTTGGACCAATGATGATGATTTCAGATTTGTTGCAATTGAGTTTGAGGAAGTTTGATTGAAGCCAATTATGCGATGCGATTAATTCCCCCCCCCCTAAAGCTTTTCACAAGAAAAGCAGCGAATAGACTTGGTACTTTGCCAGGCAAGCAGAGATTAGCACAAGTGAAACAAATTTGGTTAGAGGTACAACCGAAGATGGACACAAAATGCTGGAGTAACTCAGCGGGTCAGGCAGCATCTCTGGAGACCCTTCTCCAGACCGGGTGTCAGGTGCCAGAAGACAGCAACTATCCTGCTGCGTCACTTCCGGGGAGAAACATAGAAAACAGGTGCAGGAGGAGGCGGCACGGTGGCGCAGCGGTAGAGTTGCTGCCTTACAGCGAATGCAGCGCCGGAGACACAGGTTCAATCCTGGCTACGGGCGCCGTCTGTACGGAGTTTGTACGTTCTCCCCGTGACCTGCGTGGGTTTTCTCCGAGAGAATCCCACAGATTCACAACTCTCTGGGTGAAGAAATTTTTTCCTCATCTCAGTCCTAAATGGCCGACCCGTTATTCTTAAACTGTGTGTGACCCCCTGGTTCTGGACTCCCCCCAACATCGGGGAACATTTTTCCTCCATCTAGCCCGTCCAATCCCTTAAGAATTTTATATGTTCGTACAAGAATAAAGCGAGGGGGAGAACGTGCAAACTCCATATAGGCAGCACCTGTAGATAGGGTTGCCAACTATCTCACTCCCAAAGAAGGGACAAAGGGTGATGTCACTGCCCCACGTGACCTCACCCAGCCAGCGGCCAAGTGCTCCCACCCCACCAATGGCGGCCGCCCAGACACTGTAAGCTCCAGAATGCTCTCCCTCAACTTCTTTTCCCCTCTCTTCTCTGGAGTACAGAAGGATGAGAGGGGGATCTTATAGAGACGTATAAAACTATGAAAGGACTGGACAAGCTAGATGCAGGAAAAATTAACACTATCCTACACACACTAGGGACAATTTTTACATTTGCCCAGCCAATTAACCTACAAACCTGCACGTCTTTGGAGTGTGGGAGGAAACCGAAGATCTCGGAGAAAGCCCACGCAGGTCACGGGGAGAACGTACAAACTCCGTACAGACAGCGCCCGTAGTCAGGATCGAACCTGAGTCTCTGACGGCGCTGCATTCGCTGTAAGGCAGCAACTCTACCTGAAGAAGGGTCTCGACCCGAAACGTCGCCCATTCCTTCTCTCCTGAGATGCTGCCTGACCTGCTGAGTTACTCCATCATTTTGTGAATAAATACCTTCGATTTGTACCAGCATCTGCAGTGATTTTCTTATATTTCTCGTCCGGGAACATCACAGTCTGGTTTGGGAACAGCTCTGCCCAGGACAGGAAGGCCCTGCGGAGAGTAGTACGTTCGGCAGAACGCACCATGGGAACTACACTCGTCCCCCTGCAGGACCTATACATCAGGGGGTGCAGATCCAGAGCCAGCAACATTATGGGGGACCCCTACCACCCCAGCAACGGACTGTTCCAGCTGCTACAGTCAGGCAAACGCCTCCGCTGTCACGCTGTGAAAACGGAGAGGATGAGATGGAGTTTCTTCCCACAGGCCATCAGGACTTAACTATTATATCACCAGGGACTCATTTAATTTACTGTATTAATTTATTTTTTGTGTTAACATTTTTTTTTCAATTCTGTTTTGTAGTTTAGCACAATCCGCAGGCGTTGCCACTTTCATTTCACTGCACGTCTTGTATGTGTACATGACAAATAAACTTGACTTGACTTGACTTAGGATGCTTGCTATGAACATGACACAAGATTAATGTTGTGGTCTCTGCTGACTCTGTCACCATCTAGTGGCAGTAGTTGACTACTACAAAATCTTAATGGAACATTTTCAGACACTGCCCAACCATTATGTTTAGTTTAGTTTCGAGACACGGCGCGGAAACAGGCCCTATCGGCCCACCGGGTCCGCGCCGACCAACGATCCCCGCACACTAACACTATCCTACACACACTAGGGACAATTTTTACATTTGCCCAGCCAATTAACCTACAAACCTGTACGTCTTTGGAGTGTGGCTGCGGCCCGTTTGTATTTTGTGTTCTTTGTTGTTTTTTGTCTTAATTGTAGTGTTTAGATGTGATGTAGTGTTTTTTGTGGTTGTGTGTTATGTGTGGGGGGGGGGGGGAACGGTAAAACTGTAAAATTGTCTCTTCCGAACGGAGACGTGACCTTTGTTTCTGGGTGGTGTCTCCGTTCACGCTGCGGCCTACCATCGGCCAAACACCTGGAGCTGGCGGCCTCCAGCTGGGACCACCTGGGCCTCTGGTTCGCAGAGCCCGCGGACCGGACTCACCACCTGCGGCGCTGGCTGCCTTCGGAGGCTTCGGCCGCGGGCCGCGTGGACGTCGGAAGCTCGCAGCCCCCTGGGTGGGGGCCGACGTCGGGAGCTCCGGCAGCGGCAGCGGCTTCGCCCGCCGTGAATCGCGGGGCTTGGGTCGGCCCGCCGCGGACCTTTCACCGTCCGGCGCGGCCTGAAATAGGCCGCGGGATTTTCTCTGCTCGGCGGGGGCTTCAATGTCGGGAGCCCCGACCGCCACTTCGCCCGCCCCGGATCGCGGGGCTTGGGTCAGACCTTCCACCGTCCGGCGCGGCCTGGAACGTGGCAACTACAACAGCCTGACCGCGGGAGAAGACGGCAGGGGAAGGGAAAAGACATTCTGGCCTTCCATCACAGTGAGGAGGGGACTGGAGGAGACTCACTGTGATGGATGTTTCTTTTTGTTTGGTGTTGGTTTATGATTGTGTGTGTTATTGCTTATTTTTATTGCTTATTTTTATTGGTCTTATTGTTGGACTGTGGGTAATCTTTCATTTCACCGCACATTTATGTGTATGTGACAAATAAATTGACTATTGACTATTGAGTTGGATCCTGGCTACAGGTGCTTGTACGGAGTTTGTACGTTCTCCCTGCGACGGCACAAATCTTCTCCGGGCGCTCCGGTTTCCTCCCACACTCCAAAGACGTGCAGCTTTGCAGGTTAATTGGCTTCTGTAGAGTGTAAATTGTCCCTAGTGTGCAGGATGGAACCAGCGTGTGGTGTGATCGCTGGTCAGCATTGGTTAAACTGGCCCGAGAGTGGAGGATAGAAACAGTGTACGGGGTGATCGCCAAGATAGCGGCACGGTAGCGCAGCGGTAGAGTTGCTGCTTTACAGCGAATGCAGCGCCGGAGACTCAGGTTCGATCCTGACTACGGGTGCTGTACTGTAAGGAGTTTGTACGTTCTCCCCGTGACCTGCGTGGGTTTTCTCCGAGATCTTCGGTTTCCTCCCACACTCCAAAGACGTACAGGTATGTAGGTTAATTGGCTGGGTAAATGTAAAAATTGTCCCTAGTGGGTGTAGGATAGTGTTAATGTACGGGGATCGCTGGGCGGCACGGACTTGGTGGGCCGAAAAGGCCTGTTTCCGGCTGTATCTATATGATATGATATGATAAGATGGCGTCGACTCGGTGGGCCCGTTTCCACACTGTATCTAAACTAAACCACAAATTCTAATGAGATCCATTTCAGGGCAACTAGACAATAGACAATAGGTGCAGGAGGAGGCCATTTGGCCCTTCGAGCCAGCACCGCCATTCAATGTGATCATGGCTGATCATTCTCAATCAGTACCCCGTTCCTGCCCTCTCCCCATAGGGCCCTGTACAACTGCAGAAGGACCTCTTTGCTCCTATACTCAACTCCTCTTGTTATGAAGGCCAACATTCCATTGGCTTTCTTCACTGCCTGCTGTACCTGCATGCTTCCTTTCAGTGACTGATGCACTAGGACACCCAGATCTCGTTGTACGTCCCCTTTTCCTAACTTGACACCATTCAGATAATACTCTGCCTTCCTATTCTTACCACCAAAGTGGATAACCTCGCACTTATCCACATTAAACTGCATCTGCCATGCATCCGCCCACTCACACAACCTGTCTAAGTCACCCTGCAACCTCATAGCATCTTCCTCACAGTTCACACTGTCACCCAGCTTTGTATCATCTGCAAATTTGCTAACTAGGACACTTGTCCCTCTAAGGAAGGGTAAAAGATTTAGATTTAGAAATACAGTGCGGAAACAGGCCAACCGGGTCCACGCCGCCCAGCCAATTAACCTACAAACCCGCACGTCTTTGGAGCGTGGGAGGAAACCGAAGATCTCGGAGAAAACCCACGCAGGTCACGGGGAGAACGTACAAACTCCGTACAGACGCAGCCCGTAGTCGGGTCGAACCTGAGCCTCCGGCGCTGCATTTGCTGTAAGGCAGCAACTCTACCACCGTGCCGCCCACAAGTTGGGGAGAAGGCAGGAGAATGGGGTTGAGAAGGGTAGTTTGACTGGCGGGGTAGACCTGATGGGCCAAATGGCCTAATTCTGCTCCTGGAACGTATGACCCCTGTGGCTCATACCTCTTCTTGCAGTCTCTTCGTGGTCATGTTTGTCTTTTCCAGCTCCAGTGTCTTCTCCTTCCCTTGTCTCTGTTGCTCCAGCAGCTCGCGACGCGACTTGTCCCGATGCTCCTCCAACTGAGACTGCAGCGAGACCACCGAGCTTCCGGACTGTTCCGTGATGACCTCAACCTGCAAAGAACCAAGAGGGAGCGAGCACGGGTTAGGAAAGATTTAGGATGCTAGACCAAGTGGATCCGTTGGGCCCAAACCTCTCCTGCATTGGTGCAGCACCCTCTCCTCCCCTCCCCCTCTCCCCTTCCCCTCTCCTCTCTCCCCCTCCCTTCCCCTTCCTCCCATCCTACCCTTCCCCTCTTCCTCCTCCCCTCCTCTCTCTCCTCCCACTCCTCCTCCTACCCTTCCCCTTCCTCCCATCGCCCCCACCCCCCTCCTCCCCTCTCCCTCATTGTCCCCTCCCCTCCTACCCTTCCCCTCTCCCTCTCCCTCCTCCTTCCTCCCCTCTCTCCCTCCCTCCTCCCCTCCTCCTCTCCCTCAACCCCCCTCCCCTACCCTTCCCCTCTCCCTCCTCCCCTCCCCTCACCCCCCCCCTCTCTCCCTCCTCCCCTCTCTCCCTCCTCCCCTTCCCCCCTCTCCCCTCCCCCTCTCCCTCCCTAGGAGATAGATTTAAACTTTAAAATGTGAATAACTTTAAAAATATAACACCGATTTCAATGAAACTTCTCCCATTAGCACCAAAGGGACGACGGTGAGTAAGGTGGGCCTAAAATTGTCGCGCCATCGTGTACCGTTTTGGCTGTAGTTCAGGAACAAACAAACAAACAAACGAGAGTTTTAGTATAGGGATTTAGAAGCATAGGGCCAAACACAGGCAGGGCGGACGAGCGGAGATAGGACATCTTGGATGGCCCTTCGAGCCTGCACCACCATTCAATATGATCATGGCTGATCATCCAGCTCAGTAACCTGTACCTGCCTTCTCTCCATACCCCCTGATCCCACAAGGGCCACATCTAACTCCCTCTTAAATATAGCCAATGAACTGGCCTCAACTACCCTCTGTGGCAGAGAATTCCACAGACTCACCACTCTCTGTGTGAAGAAATGTTTTCTCATCTCGGTCCTAAAAGACTTCCCCCTTATCCTTAAGCTGTGACCCCTGGTTCTGGACTTCCCCAACATCGGGAACAATCTTCCCGCATCTAGCCTGTCCAACCCCTTAAGAATTTCATATGTTTCAATAAGATCCCCCCTCAGTCTTTTAAATTCCAGCGAGTACAAGCCGAGTCTATCCAGTCTTTCTTCATATGAAAGTCCTGCCATCCCAGGGATCAATCTGGTGAACCTTCTCTGTACTCCCTCTATGGCAAGGACAAGTTGGGATGAAGGGTCTGTTCCCCTGCTCTATGAGGACATCTTCTGGCCAACCTATAGAGTCTCAAGGGATGGGTTAATGGACGATGTGCAGGAAAGAACAGCAGACGCTGGTTTATACCAAAGATAGACGTAAAAAGTTGGAGCGACTCAGCGGGACAGGCAGCATCCCGGGAGAGAAGGAATGGGCGATGTTTTGGGTCGAGACCGACATCCGCAGTTGCTTCCTACAGGTTTAGCAACATTGGGCTTGCCAGGCACCAGGCAGCCCGAGGTCATTTGTGGTCGGCCCTGACTAATGCTGTTCCTTTTTCACCTACAGTTTTTCACCCGTCCGCACATTAGTTGTACGTTATCCCACTCTCGCATCAGTCATTGAAAGGAAGCATGCAGGTACAGCAGGCAGTGAAGAAAGCCAATGGCATGTTGGCCTTCATAACAAGAGGAGTTGAGTATAGGAGCAAAGAGGTCCTTCTGCAGTTGTACAGGGCCCTAGTGAGACCGCACCTGGAGTACTGTGTGCAGTTTTGGTCTCCAAATTTGAGGAAGGATATTCTTGCTATTGAGGGCGTGCAGCGTAGGTTCACCAGGTTAATTCCCGGAATGGCGGGACTGTCGTACGTTGAAAGACTGGAGCGACTAGGCTTGTATACACTGGAATTTAGAAGGATGAGAGGGGATCTTATCGAAACGTATAAGATTATTAAGGGGTTGGACACGTTAGAGGCTGGAAACATGTTCCCAATGTTGGGGGAGTCCAGAACAAGGGGCCACACAGTTTAAGAATAAGGGATAGGCCATTTAGAACGGAGATGAGGAGAGTTGTGAATCTGTGGAATTCTCTGTCTCAGAAGGCAGTGGAGGCCAAGTCTCTGAATGCATTCAAGAGAGAGCTAGATAGAGCTCTTAAGGATAGCGGAGTCAGGGGGTATGGGGAGAAGGCAGGAACGGGGTACTGATTGAGAATGATCAGCCATGATCACATTGAATGGCGGTGCTGGCTCGAAGGGCCGAATGGTCTCCTCCTGCATCTATTGTCTATTGTCTAATATTGAAGATGAAGTTAGGAGCCACAGAAGTAAAATAAAGAATTCAAGAAAAATGTCTTTACTCAGAATGGGATGAAAACACAACTAAGCTAATTTGAAGGCAAGTTGAAATTTGATAAGACTAGAAGGCAAGGAAAATAGCATGGGAAGATGCCCTATTGTCTATTGTCTATAACATAGAACTGACTCATTGCCCTTTAAGAACCCAGGTAACCTGCATTGACCTGTCATGAAACTTGTGTGGTGAGCATTTATGAGAAGTCCCGTCACAGCTTGGGGCAACTATTGATGATAATCCTGTTCCCATTATTCTAATCCCAAAATGAGCAATTAGCAGGTCGACACAAAACACTCGAGTAACTCAGCGGGTCAGGAAGCATCTCTGGAGAGAAGGAATAGGTGACTTTCAATTTTAGACAATAGCCCATAGGTGCAGGAGGAGGCCATTCGGCCCTTCGAGCCAGCACAGCCATTCAATGTGATCATGGCTGATCATTCTCAATCAGTACCCCGTTCCTGCCTTCTCCCCATACCCCCTGACTCCGCTATCCTTAAGAGCTCTATCTAGCTCTCTCTTGAATGCATTTAGAGAATTGGCCTCCACTGCCTTCTGAGGCAGTGAATTCCACCGATTTGCAACTCTCTGACTGAAAAAGTTTTTCCTCATCTCCGTTCTAAATATCATATCATCATCATATCATATATATACAGCCGGAAACAGGCCTTTTCGGCCCTCCAAGTCCGTGCCGCCCAGTGATCCCCGCACATTAACACTATGGCCTACCCCTTATTCTTAAACTGTGGCCCCTGGTTCTGGACTCCCCCAACCTTGGGAACATATTTCCTGCCTCTAATGTGTCCAACTTCTTAATAATCTTATACGTTTCAATAAGATCCCCTCTCATCCTTCTAAATTCCAGTGTATACAAGCCTAGTCGCTCCAGTCTTTCAACGTACGACAGTCCCGCCATTCCGGGAATTAACCTAGTAAACCTAAGCTGCACGCCCTCAATAGCAAGGATATCCTTCCTCAAATTTGGAGACCGAAACTGCACACAGTACTCCAGGTGCGGTCTCACTAGGGCCCTGTACAACTGCAGAAGGACCTCTTTGCTCCTATACTCAACTCCTCTTGTTATGAAGGCCGACATCCCATTGGCTTTCTTCACTGCCTGCTGTACCTGCATGCTTCCTTGTTTAACAATGGGAATAATGCAAGTGGTTGTGCAGCGGGTAGAGCTGCTGCCTCACGGCGCCAGAGACCCGGGTTCCATCCCGACTACGGGCGCTGTCTGTACGGAGTTTGTACGTGACCTGCGTGGGTTTTCTCCGGGTGCTCTGGTTTCCTCCCAGACTCCAAAGAGGTTTGTAGGTTAATTGGCTTGGGTAAAGATTGTAAATTGTCCCGGGTAGTGGTAATGAGTGGGGATCGCTGGTCGGCGCGGACTTGGTGGTTCAACGTTTCCCCGCTGTATCGCCAAACTAAACTAAAAGTGTTTGTGGACAGCACAAAGCAATGCTGATTTTGTTTTCCCTGTCAACTTATAAGACTGCAGGGAGAGATGGGGCAAGCTGAGCCTTCATTCCTTGGAGCGCAGGGGGCCGAGGGGTGTATAAGACCATGAGGGAGATAGGGTGAATGCACAGAATCTTCTACCCAGAGTAGGGGAAATCATGAACCAGAGGACATAGGTTTAAATATGTGCGCAGCGGTAGAGTTGCCGCCTTACAGCGAATGCAGTGCCTGAGACTCAGGTTCGATCATGACTACGGGCGCCGTCTGTACGGAGTTTGCACGTTCTCCCATTGACCTGCGTGGGTTTTCTCCGAGATCTTCAGTTTCCTCCCACACTCCAAAGACGTGCAGGTTTGTAGGTTAATTGGCTGGGCAAAAGTAAAAATTGTCCCTAGTGGGTGTAGGATAGTGTTAATGTGCGGGGATCGCTGGGCGGCGCGGACCCGGTGGGCCGAAGGGCCTGTTTCCGCGCTGTATCTCTAAATCTAAAATCTAAAAAAAATCTAATTTTGTTTCACTGGGTTGTATAAATTTAGCTAATTAATTTATTGCATCGTATGGGAGGCGCATTCCCAATCTCGTTGTACTCCTGTACAATGACAATAAAGATATATTGTACGTGTCCTCATATTTCGCCTGGGCAGCTTGCAGCCCAGTGGTATGAACATCGACTTCTCCAACTTTAGATAGTTCCTCTGTCCCTCTCTTCCCCACCCCCTTCCCAGATCTCCCTCTTTCTTCCTGTCTCCACCTATATCCTTCCTTTGTCCCGCCCCCCTGACATCAGTCTGAAGAAGGGTCTCGACCCTTTTAGCAATTAGGCTTGTATACACTGGAATTTAGAAGGATGAGGGGGGATCTTATTGAAACATATAAGATAATTAGGGGATTGGACACATTAGAGGCAGGAAACATGTTCCCAATGTTGGGGGAGTCCAGAACAAGGGGCCACAGTTTAAGAATAAGGGGTAGGCCATTAAGAACGGAGATGAGGAAGAACTTTTTCAGTCAGAGAGTGGTGAAGGTGTGGAATTCTCTGCCTCAGAAGGCAGTGGAGGCCAGTTCGTTGGATGCTTTCAAGAGAGAGCTGGATAGAGCTCTTAAGGATAGCGGAGTGAGGGGGTATGGGGAGAAGGCAGGAACGGGGTACTGATTGAGAGTGATCAGCCATGATCGCATTGAATGGCGGTGCTGGCTCGAAGGGCTGAATGGCCTACTCCTGCACCTATTGTCTATTGTCTATTGACCCGAAACGTCACCCATTCCTTCTCTCCTGAGATGCTGCCTGACCCATTGAGTTACTCCAGCAATTTGTGAATAAATACCTTCGATTTGTACCAGCATCTGCAGTTATTTTCTTATACTATTGTATATTGTATTGTATGTGGACCAAATGAGGGCAAATGGGACCTGCTTAGATGGGGTATCTTGGTCGGCATGGATGAGTTGGGCCGAAGGGCCTGTTTCTGTGCTGTACAATTCCAATTTATTCCTACCTCTTTCTGGAGCTTTTCGACCGTTTTGTCCAGAACTCTCTTTTGTTCTTCCAGTTCATTCTTGGCCTTCTTGAGTTGGTCCTTCTGCCTGGTCTCATCTTCCAAACGGCCGCTCAACTCCTGGTGGTCTTGTGTAGCTCTGGCCAGGTTCCGCTGTTCATGGTGACGGGGGGAGCGAAATTAGAAAATTGAATGGTCATGACAATCGCAAGATACCCCTCCCTCTCTCACACACTCAAGGCAGTGTCAGTAACGTGGCAACGTCTGGCAGTGGCAACATTCTGGACTGGAATAGGGGCCACAGTTTAAGAATAAGGGGTCGGTCATTTGGAACAGAGATGAGGAAAAACTTTTTTAGTCAGAGAGTTGTGAATCTGTGGAATTCTCTGCCTCAGAAGGCAGTGGAGGCCAATTCTCTGAATACATTCAAGAGAGAGCTAGATAAAGCTCTTAAGGATAGCGGAGTCAGGGGGTATGGGGAGAAGGCAGGAACGGGGTACTGATTGAGAATGATCAGCCATGATCACATTGAATGGCGGTGTTGGCTCGAAGGGCCAAATGGCCTTCTCCTGCACCTATTTTCTATTGTCTATTGTCTATTCCTTTTCTTTTCAAATCTTTTTATTAAATTTCAAAAAAAATGATAAGCATAACAGTGATATTGATACATAGGGATCAGGATTACATTAACAACAAATATAGACCTCCCAGTCTCTATGTAATGATAGATAAAAGGTTAAAAGAGAACTTATATATATATTTGATATATATATATTATTTGACCACTCTGAACTAAAATAAGCAAAAAAAAAAACACAAAAAAAACCCAGAATCTGGGCTGCAAACAAACAAAAACATTCTTCAGAAGGGTCTCGACCCGAAACGTCACCCATTCCTTCTCTCCTGAGATGCTGCCTGACCTGCTGAGTTACTCCAGCATTTTGTGAACAAATACCTTCGATTTGTACCAGCATCTGCAGTTATCTTCCTACCCAACGAGTCACAGTGAGTGGGCAAATCACTAGATGACGCAATAGATGCAGAGGCAGAAAGTTGTATACCTGAGTTTCTTCCAGACGGTTTTCCAACACTCTCTTTGCCACGGCTATTTCCTGTTCTTGGTCAGTGGCTTCTCCCAGAGACTCTTCCATCTGTTTTCGCTCCATCTGAAACCAAAGTAGATACTTGCTCAAATGCGTAAACAGAAAGCAGCCGTTCAAAAAAAAACCTCGGTTTTTTGACTAGACTACGGCCGAGTGGACGAGTGGAGCAAGAGGAACAAAGGGCCGTGTAAAGAGGTGGTATGTACCAGCGTCTGCAGTTATTTTCTTATACTACTTGTTGGTCAGTGTGGACCTGGTGTGCTAAAAGGTCTGCGTCCACACTATATGGCCGATTAGGAGAAGGGGAGATGCAATGAGACCTGGGTGTCGTGGTACACCAGTCATTGAAAGTGGGCGTGCAGGTGCAGCAGGCAGTGAAGAAACCCAATGGTATGTTGGCATTCATAGCGAGGGGATTTGAGTATAGGAGCAGGGAGGTTCTACTGCAGTTGTACAGGGCATTGGTGAGACCACACCTGGAGTATTGCGTACAGTTTTGGTCTCCTAATCTGAGGAAAGACATTCTTGCCATAGAGGGAGTACAGAGAAGGTTCACCAGATTGATTCCTGGGATGGCAGGATTTTCATATGAAGAAAGACTGGATAGACTTGGCTTGTACTCGCTGGAATTTAGAAGATTAAGGGGGGATCTTATAGAAACTTACAAAATTCTTAAAGGGTTGGACAGGCTAGATGCAGGAAGATTGTTCCCGATGTTGGGGAAGTCCAGAACAAGGGGCCACACAGTTTAAGGATAAGGGGGAAGTCTTTTAGGACCGAGATGAAAAAGTTATTTTTCACACAGAGTGGTGAATCTGTGGAATTCTCTGCCACAGAAGGTAGTTGAGGCCAGTTCAAGTCAAGTCAAGTCAAGTCAAATTTATTTGTCACATACACATACTCGATGTGCAGTGAAATGAATGTGGCAATGCCTGCGGGTTGTGCACAAAAAGAATTACAGTTACAGCATATAAATAAAGTTAATAAGTTACTAAACATAGCACAAAAAGTGTCGACAAAAATTTAGTCTCTGGGGTTATAAAAGTTGACAGTCCTGATGGCCTGTGGGAAGAAGCTCCGTCTCATCCTCTCCGTTTTCACAGCGTGACAGCGGAGGCGTTTGCCTGATCGTAGCATCTGGAACAGTCCGTTACTGGGGTAACTTCATTGGCTATATTTAAGAGGGAGTTAGATGTGGCCCTTGTGGGATCAGGGGGTATGGAGAGAAGGCAGGTACGGGATACTGAGTTGGATGATCAGCCATGATCATATTGAATGGCGGTGCGTACAGGCTCGAAGGGCCGAATGGCCTCCTCCTGCACCTATTTTCTATGTTTCTATGTGGCGTCCCGGCCATAGCCACGTGCCGACAGGATTCCTGGCTTCCCTGCCGTGGAACCGGGCACCCGTTCACAGACCGGCATGTGAGTGAGGTAAGAAAAAGAGAAGAAAAGATCCGAGCACTTACGTGAGGCGTACAACGGGGGTCAAAAATGTACACATAAAATGACCCGTTTCAAGCCTCTTTTAGTGCATTTCAAAGTAAAACAGACATTACAAAATTTAGATTTAGATTTAGAGATACAGCGCAGAAACAGGCCCTTCGGCCCACCGGGTCCGCGCCGCCCAGCGATCCCCGCACATTAACACTTTCCTACACCCACTAGGGACAATATTTACATTTGCCCAGCCAATTAACCTACAAACCTGCACGTCTTTTGGAGTGTGGGAGGAAACCGAAGATACAAAAATAGAAAATAGGTGCAGGAGTAGGCCATTCGGCCCTTCGAGCCTGTACGCACCGCCATTCAATATGATCATGGCTGATCATCCAGCTCAGTAACCTGTACCTGCCTTCTCTCCATACCCCCTGATCCCTTTAGCCATAAGGGCCACATCTAACACCCTCTTAAATATAGCCAATGAACTGGCCTCAACTACCTTCTGTGGCAGAGAATTCCACAGACTCACCGCTCTCTGTGTGAAGAAATGTTTTCTCATCTCGGTCCTAAAAGACTTCCCCCTTATCCTTAAGCTGTGACCCCTGGTTCTGGACTTCCCCAACATCAGGAATAATCTTCCCGCATCTAGCCTCTCCAACCCCTTAAGAATTTTATATGTTTCAATAAGATCCCCCCTCAGTCTTCTAAATTCCAGCGAGTACAAGCCGAGTCTCCAGTCTTTCTTCATATGAAAGTCCTGCCATCCCAGGGATCAATCTGGTGAACCTTCTCTGTACTCCCTCTAAGGCTAGAAGGTCTTGGAGAAAACCCACGCAGGTCACGGGGAGAACGTGCAAACTCCGTACAGACAGCGCCCGTAGTCGGGATCGAACCTGAGTCTCCGGCGCTGCGTTCGCTGTAAGGCAGCAACTCTACCGCTGCGCCATAATGTGAATATGTCACTGTATACTAATAACATTTTGAAGTAAATTCGCACATTAATTGATAATCAGCCCAAAAAGGTGGTAATTGGCTTTTCTGCTGTGTTTTATATTTTAACCCCGTCTTAATTAATATAGTTATATAATCTTGCACTTAAATGTAATATTGACCCATTACAGTCCCACCACTGATTTTCTGGCACTCTTGGTTCCAGAGCTTTGTTGGTTTATCCAGCCGGCCAAGGAAGTCGCTCGGCGATGGGGATAGACGTGCCGGCTCCAGCTGGGCTGGAGTTCCACAGCCCCGGCCGCAGGTTGCAAATTCAACCCACCGATCGGCCGTGGAAGTCCCGATGAGGTCGAGATTGGCTGCCTTGCCCAGCCTAGGCGCCACATTTCCGGGGAGACTTCCAGGGCGGGCTGGGGAGGGATTTCTCGCGGAACCCCTAGCGACCTCTAGCGGAACCCTAGTGTTCATTACAAGTCTAAACATCGTTTATTTTTTCTTTCTTTTTTTCGATCCGATTTCTCCGTTTATTTGGCAAAGTGAAAAACGCGGAAACGGTACAAAAAGCGCGGAAAATGGATTTAAAAAACGCGGAGATCCGCGGAAAGGCAGAAAATGTACATGCCCGACAGGCCCCGCCCCCCAGTTGCAACAGAGACAGGCTCCCCCTCGTCCTTGCCTCCCACCCCATCAGCCATCGCGTACAACACACAATCCTCCGACATTTCCACCACCTCCAACGGGATCTAACTACTGGCCTCATCTTTCCACCACTTTCCGCCTTCCGCAGAGACCGTTCACACCGCAACTCCCTGGTCCACTCGTCTCTTCCCACCCAAACCACCCCCTCCCCGGGCACTTTCCCCTGCAACCGCAGGAGATGCAACACCTGTCCCCACACCTCTCCCTCGACTCTGTCCAGGGACCCCGACAGTCCTTTCAGGTGAGGCAGACGCTCCTTTGCACCTCCTCCAACCTCATCTACTGCATCCGCTGTTCACGATGTGGACTCGTACATCGGCGAGACCAAACGCAGACTGTGCGATCGTGTTCGCGGAACACCTTCGCTCAGCCCGCCTGAACCAACCTGATCTCCCGGTTGCTGGACACTTTAATTCACCCTCCCATTCCCACACAGACCTTTCAGTCCTCGGCCTCCTCCATTGTCAGAGTGAGGCTAAACGCAAATTGGAGGAACAGCACCTCATATTTCGCTTGGGCAGCTTACAGCCCAGTGGTATGAACATTGACTTCTCTTACTTCAGGTAACCCCGCCATTCCCTCTCTCTCCATCCCTCCCCCACCCAAGTTGCACCAGCTTCTCATTTTCACCCAACAAACGTTTTACAATGGCCCGTTTCCTTTATCATCGTTACTTTTATGCATATCTTTCATTCATTGGTCTTTATCTCTCCACATCGCCGTCTGTATTTCTCGATTCCCTTATCCCTAACCAGTCTGAAGAAGGGTCTCGACCTGAAACCTTCTCCCCAGAGATGCTGCCTGTCCTGTAGACAATAGGTGCAGGAGTAGGCCATTCGGCCCTTCGAGCCAGCACCGCCATTCAATGTGATCACGGCTGATCATTCTCAATCAGTACCCCGTTCCTGCCTTCTCCCCATACCCCCTGACTCCGCTGTCCTTAAGAGCTCCATCTAGCTCTCTCATGAATGCATTCAGAGAATTGGCCTCCACTGCCTTCTGAGGCAGAGAATTCCACAGATTTACAACTGAAAAAGTTTTTCCTCATCGCCGTTCTAAATGGCCGACCCCTTATTCTTAAACTGTGTGAGGCCCCTGGTTCTGGACTCCCCCAACATCGGGAACATGTTTCCTGCCTCTAACGTGTCCAACCCCTTAATAATCTTATACGTCTCGATAGTCCTGCTGAGTTACTCCAGCTTTTTTGTGTCTATCTTTGGTTTAAACCAGCATCTGCTATTCCTTCTTACACAACCGTGTCCCACCATCTCTTCAAGGGCAGTTATGGACAGAAAATAAGTGCCGTGCTTACGAGAAGTGGCCAACATCCTACCACAAAATAAATTAGCTGTTCTTGCCGTTTAATTACCTCAAGCCTGGCTATTTTGTCTTTCAGCCTTGACTCGGTGACTTGAAATTCCTGAAGCATGTCCCTGCATTCTCCCAATTGGAAGTCCAACTGCGAAAGCTTTCTCTTCAGGTCATCATTATCCTGTCTCAGTTGCTTCAGGGTAGAGTCCGCTGCTTTCTTTGCCTGTTCCGTAGCTCCCTTTGCAGTTTCTAGGCTTTGTTTCTCCTGCATGATTGAATGTTTCAGTTTAGCTTAGTGTCACGTGTACCGAGGTACAGTGAAAAGTTTTTGTTGCGTGTTATCCGGTCAGCAGAAAGACAGTGCATAATTACAATCGAGCCGTTTACACTGTATAGATACATAAGGGAATAACATTTAGCGCAAGGTAAAGCCAGCAAAGTCCGATCAAGGATAGTCCGAGGGTCACCAAAGAGGTAGATAGTAGTTCAGCACTGCTCTCTGGTTGTGGTGGGATGGTTCAGTTGCCTGGTAACAGCTGGGAAGTAACTGTCCCTGAATCTGGAGGTAGACACAAAATGCTGGAGTAACTCAGCGGGTCAGGCAGAAGGAATGGGTGACGTTTCGGGTCGAGACTCTTCTTCAGACTGAAGGAGGGTCGAGGAGGATGAAGGATGGGAGGAGACCTTATTGAAACATAAGATTATTAAGGGATTGGGCACGCTAGAGGCAGGAAACATGTTCCCAATGTTGGGGGAGTCCAGAACCAGGGGCCACAGTTTAAGAATAAGGGGTCGGCCATTTAGAACAGAGATAAGGAAAAACGTTTTCACCCAGAGAGTTGTAAATCTGTGGAATTCTCTGCCTCAGAAGGCAGTGGAGGCCAATTCTCTGGGTGCTTTCAAGAGAGAGCTGGATAGAGCTCTTAAGGATAGCGGAGTCGGGGGGTATGGGGAGAGGGCAGGAGAGGGGTACTGATTGAGAATGATCAGCCATGATCACATTGAATGGCGGTGCTGGCTCGAAGGGCCGAATGGCCTCCTCCTGCACCTATTGTCTATTGTCGGCTGAATTGGCGCGGCCTGATCAGATTGACAATTACCCCCAGAATAATTTTACTGGCGATTTAAAATATAAAGGTTACAGGTGAAACTCACCACCACTATGAGGTCAGAGCTCTTCCGAAGGGTCTCCATCTCTTTGTGATGGCTTTTCTTCAATTCTTCCAGCACTTTGCCATGGTCTGCAGTATTCTCCTTTAACGTCTCTTTCTGTGAAAACCATTCCTTCTCTTTTCGTTGCATTAAGGCCACTTGGAGTTCATGGGTAGCTGTCAAGTCCTGCAGCTCCTTCTTGGTTTTGCCCAGGTCCTAACACAGAGAAGATATGGTCTATGTGTGTGTGGGAAGGAACTACAGATGCTGGTTCAAACTGAAGAAAGACATATTATACCGGAGTAACTCAGGGGGACAGGCAGCATCTCTGGAGAGAAGGAATGGGTGACGTTTCGGGTCGAGACCCTTCTTCAGACTGGAAGACCTCTTCACGGGAAGACACGGGAAAGGAAAACGAGAGATATAGACGATGTAGAGAGATATAAACTAGAACAATAAAAGAGGAGATCTTATCGAAACGTATAAGATTATTAAGGGGTTGGACACGTTAAACATGTTCCCAATGTTGGGGGAGTCCAGAACAAGGGGCCACACACAGTTTAAGAATAAGGGGAAGGCCATTTAGAACGGCGATGAGGAAAAACTTTTTCAGTCAGAGAGTTGTGAATCTGTGGAATTCTCTGCCTCAGAAGGCAGTGGAGGCCAATTCTCTGAATGCATTCAAGAGAGAGCTAGATAGAGCTCTTAAGGATAGCGGAGTTAGGGGGTATGGGGAGAAGGCAGGAACGGGGTACTGATTGAGAATGATCAGCCAAGATCACATTGAATGGCGGTGCTGGCTCGAAGGGCCGAATGGCCTCCTCCTGCACCTATTGTCTATTGTCTATTATGCCGGAGTAACTCAGCGGGTCGGGCAGCATCTCTGGAGAGAAGGAATGGGTGACATTTCGGGTCGAGAAACTTCAAATCTGAAGAAGGGTCTCGACCCATTACCTTCGTGTGAATGGGCGATCGTTGGTCAGTGTGGGTATTTATTCACAAAATGCTGGAGTAACTCAGCAGGTCAGGCAGCATCTCGGGAGAGAAGGAATGGGTGACGTTTCGGGTCGAGACCGTCTCGACCCGAAACGTCACCCATTCCTTCTCTCCCGAGATGCTGCCTGACCTGCTGAGTTACTCCAGCATTTTGTGAATAAATACCTTCGATTTGTACCAGCGTCTGCAGTTATTTTCTTATACTACTTGTTGGTCAGTGTGGACCTGGTGTGCTATAAGGTCTGCATCCACACTGTATGGCCGATTAGGAGAAGGGGAGATGCAACGAGACCTGGGTGTCGTGGTACACCAGTCATTTGAAGTAGGCATGCAGGTGCAGCAGGCAGTGAAGAAAGCGAATGGTATGTTGGCATTCATAGCGAGGGGATTTGAGTATAGGAGCAGGGAGGTTCTACTGCAGTTGTACAGGGCATTGGTGAGACCACACCTGGAGTATTGCGTACAGTTTTGGTCTCCTAATCTGAGGAAAGACATTCTTGCCATAGAGGGAGTACAGAGAAGGTTCACCAGATTGTTTCCTGGGATGGCAGGACTTTCATATGAAGAAAGACTGGATAGACTCGGCTTGTACTCGCTGGAATTTAGAAGATTGAGGGGGGATCTTATAGAAACTTACAAAATTCTTAAGGGGTTGGACAGGCTAGATGCAGGAAGATTGTTCCCGATGTTGGAGAAGTCCAGAACAAGGGGGTCACAGTTTAAGGATAAGGGGGAAGTCTTTTAGGACCGAGATGAGAAAGTTTTTTTTCACACAGAGAGTGGTGAATCTGTGGAATTCTCTGCCACAGAAGGTAGTTGAGGCCAGTTCATTGGCAATATTTAAGAGGGAGTTAGATGTGGCCCTTGTGGCTAAAGGGATCAGGGGGTATGGAGAGAAGGCAGGTATGGGATACTGAGTTGGATGACCAGCCATGATCATATTGAATGGCGATGCAGGCACGAAGGGCTGAATGGCCTCCTCCTGCACCTATTTTCTATGTTTCTATGTATCTCTAAATACCAGGAACCTGCAGGACAGAGGCAATTGCTAAAAAGGTAACCAGAATTCAAAAGCAATGTACTTTTCTCAGCACTTCCATGCCGGCTATATCTGCGGAGGTCTGCTTCACATGGTCCACCTCGCCCTGCAGTGCAGAGTAACGATCACGCATGTCCCGCAACTCTTCGTCGTAATCTTCCTTCTCCATCTTTATCTGCAGCAGCCTGGGATTAGGAGGTAATAATAGACAAACTTGACAAATCGACAATTCAATCATTAAACCACAAGATTTACGGAAGTGGACTTCTCTGCCACAGAAGGCAGTGGAGGCCAATTAGAAACATAGAAAACATAGAAAATAGGTGCAGGAGGAGGCCATTCGACCCAGCACCGCCATTGACTATGATCCTGGCTGATCATCCAAAATAGATCGTATCAGAAAATAACTGCAGATGCTGGTACAAATTGAAGGTATTGCTTCACAAAATGCTGGAGTAACTCAGCAGGTCAGGCAGCGTCTCGGGAGAGAAGGAATGGGTGACGTTTCGGGTCGAGACCCTTCTTCAGACTGATGTTAGGTGCCCTGAGGTCCCGCCCCTCCCTGACATCAGTCTGAAGAAGGGTCTCGACCCGAAACGTCACCCGTCCAAAATAGATCCCTTGATTCCGTTAGCCCCAAGAGCTAAATCTAACTCTCTCTTGAAAACATCCAGTGAATCGGCCTCCACTGCCTTCTGTGGCAGAGAATTCCACGATTCACAACTCTCTGGGTGGAAAAGTTTTTCCTCATCTCAGTCTTAAATGGCCGACCCCTAATTCTTAAACTGTGTGTGGCCCCTGGTTCTGGGCTCCCCCCAACATGGGGAACATTTATCCCACGGTCTTGAAGGCTCCCTTTGGTCAGATTTGGATATTTTCGAGAAAGAGTTCGATATAGCTCTTAGGGCTAACGGAATCAAGGAACATGGGGAGAAAGCAGGAACGGGGTATTGATTTTGGATGATCAGCCATGATCGTATTGAATGGCTGTGCTGGCTCAAAGGGCCGAATGGCCTACTCCTACATCTCTTTTCTATGTTTTGACCTTAGCCTTCTTAAACAGCTGCTGTACCATCACACCCCATATTCTCTTTCTCTCCCCCTAGTGACATAAGTTCTAGGAGCAGAATAAGGCCATTCAGCCCATCAAGTCTGCCATTCAGTCATGGCTTCAGCCTCTATCTTTCCCTCTCAACCACATTCTCCTGCCTTCGCCCCATAATTCCTGACACCCTGGTATCACCATTGAGCAATTCTGCCCCTGGTGTGGAATAAATTAATATTTCATAACCTCTGGCTATGCTTGCTGTAAACAACAGAAGAAGATTGGACACATTAGAGGCAGGAAACATGTTCCCAATGTTGGGGGAGTCCAGAACAAGGGGCCACAGTTTAAGAATAAGGGGTCGGCCATTTAGAACGGAGATGAGGAAGAACTTTTTCAGTCAGAGAGTTGTGAATCTGTGGAATTCTCTGCCTCAGAAGGCAGTGGAGGCCAGTTCGTTGGATGCTTTCCAGAGAGAGCTGGATAGAGCTCTTAAGGATAGCGGAGTGAGGGGGTATGGGGAGAAGGCAGGAACGGGGTACTAATTGAGAGTGATCAGCCATGATCGCATTGAATGGCGGTGCTGGCTCGAAGGGCCGAATGGCCTCCTCCTGCACCTATTGTCTATATGCTGGAGTAACTTTAGAACCAATCTGAATGTATCGGTGGAAGAAGAAAAAGGCAGAGTGAATGGATCTCAGGAAGGAGAACCGAAGAAGGGTCTCGACCTGAAACGTCACCCATTCCTTCCCTCCCGAGATGCTGCCTGACCTGCTGAGTTACTCCAGCATTTTGTGTCTACCTTCAATTGAACTCCAGAGTAGGTGAATCAAGGACCAGAGGACATAGGTTTAAGGTGAAGGGGAAAAGATTTGATAGGAATCTGGGGGGTAACCTTTTCACACAAAGGGTGATGGGTGTATGGAATTGGCTGCCGGAGGAGGTAGTTGAGGCTGGGACTATCCCAATGTTTAAGAAACAGTTAGGCAGGTACATGGATAGGACAGGTTTGGAGGGATATGGACCAAACACAGGCCGGTGGGACTAGTGTAGCTGGGACATGTTGGCCGGTGTCGAGACCATTGTACACTTCCTTGATCAGTCTCTGCTTTGATCTATCCTTTTCGTACACTGCATCTCTTTGTACCCTTCCAAATCTCTGGTTTTCCCCTCCCCAGACTCTCATTCTGGGGGGGGGGGGGGTCTTGACCCGAAACGTCACCCATTCCTGCTCCCCATAGATGGTGCCTGACCCACTGAGTTACTCCAGCATTTTGTGTCTATAAACGGAGAACATGGACAGGCCTATCCTGCTCCGTTTACTGAAAGTAGACGTTGTTCATTTTAAACTAATGACTCACACTAAATCAATAGGGGAGTAGTCCTGAAACTGAGCTTCTTTCTGCCCTGGTTGTATTACAGATGGGGAAAACAAAGGGCGTGGTGAAGGTCAAAGTTGGGAGGTCAAACTACTAAAGATGATCGCCACAAAATGCTGGAGTAACTCAGCGGGACAGGCAGCATCTACCGAGGGAAGGAATGGGTGACGTTTTGGGTCAAGACCCTTCTACAGAATGTCAACTTGGTTGGCATGGACTAGGTGGCCCAAAGGGCCTGTTACCATGCTGGATAGCCCCATGTTGGCCTTCATGACAAGAGGAGTTGAGTATAGGAGCAAAGAGATCCTTCTGCAGTTGTACAGGGCCCTAGGGGATCTTATTGAAACATACAAGATTATTAAGAGATTGGACACGTTAGAGGCAGGAAACATGTTCCCAATGTTGGGGGAGTCCAGAACCAGGGTCCACAGTTTAAGAATAAGGGGTCGGCCGTTTAGAATGGAGATGAGGAAAAACGTTTTCACTCAGAGACTTGTAAATCTGTGGAACTCTCTGCCTCAGAAGGCAGTGGAGGCCAATTCCCAGGATGCTTTCAAGAGAGAGCTAGATAGAGCTCTTAATGATAGCGGAGTCAGGGGGTATGGGGAGGGGAGAGGACAGGAACGGGATACTGATTGTGGATGATCAGCCATGATCACATTGAATGGTGGTGCTGGCTCGAAGGGCCGAATGGCCTCCTCCTGCACCTATTGTTTATTGTCTATTGACTGTCTAAATGTGGAATCTTCTCAGTGACGAGCAATAGACAATAGGTGCAGGAGTATAAGAAAATAACTGCAGATGCTGGTACAAATCGAAGGTATTTATTCACAAAATGCTGGAGCAACTCAGCAGGTCAGGCAGCATCTCAGGAGAGAAGAATGGGCGACGTTTCGGGTCGAGACCCTTCTTCAGACTGATGTCAGGGGGGCGGGACAAAGGAAGGATATAGGTGGAGACAGAGGGAGATCTGGGAAGGGGGAGGGGAAGAGAGGGACAGAGTAGTTGGAGAAGTCGATGTTCATACCGCTGGGCTGCAAGCTGCCCAGGCGAAATATGAGATGCTGTTCCTCCAATTTCCGGTGAGCCTCACTATGGCACTGGAGGAGGCCCATGACAGAAAGGTCAGACTGGGAGTGGGAGGGGGAGTTGAAGTGCTCAGCCACCGGGAGATCAGGTTGGCCAACGCGGACCGAGCGCAGGTGTTGAGCGAAGCGATCGCCGAGCCTGCGCTTGGTTTCGCCGATGTAAATAAGTTGACATCTGGAGCAGCGGATGCAATAGGTGAGGTTGGAGGAGGTGCAGGAGGAGGCCGTTCGGCCCTTCGAGCCAGCGCCGCCATTCAATGTGAGCGGCGCCGAACTTACTCTTGCTTGCTGCTGCGTAGCTCCTCGCGGTTTTTCTGAAACATTTCTTTCCAGTGGCCGCTCTCCTCCACACTCTCCTGCAGCTGGCGTTGCAGGTTCCGCATGCTGGAGTTGATCTTCTGCCTCTCGGACTCGACGTTCTGCTGATTCTTGATTCAGGAAGGAGACAGGAAGATCTCATCATTTCCCTACTCAGATCTCATTCCTTCACCGTGGCGTGTCGCCCAATTAGGACAGAGTAGGAGAATAACCGCAGATCATGGTACAAATCGAAGGCGGACACAAAATGCTGGAGTAACTCAGCGGGTCAGGCAGCATCTAGGACAGAGGGAATCAGTCTGAGGAAGGGTCTCGACCCGAAACGTCACCCATTCCTTCTCTCCCGAGATGCTGCCTGAACTGCTGAGTTACTCTGGCATTTTGTGAATAAAAACCTTCGATTTGTTCCAGCATCTGCAGTTATCATCTTATTCTAGGAGAGAGGGAATGGGTGACGTTTCGGGACGAGACCAGCTGAGTTACTCCAGCATTTTAAAAAGATTTTAAAAAGATTTTTAGAGATACAGCGCAGAAACAGGCCCTTCGGCCCACCGGGTCCGCGCCGCCCAGCGATCCCCGCACACTAACACTATCCTACACCCACTAGGGACAATTTTTACATTTGCCCAGCCAATTAACCTACAAACCTACACGTCTTTGGAGTGCGGGAGGAAACCGAAGATCTCGGAGAAAACCCACGCAGGTCACGGGGAGAACGTACAAACTCCGTACAGACGGCGCCCGTAGTCAGGATTGAACCCGAGTCTCCGGCGCTGCATTCGCTGTAAGGCGGCAACTCTAGCGCTGCGCCACCGTGACTGCCCCTATAAACCTTGTACTAATACCTGCCTCAACAACCTTCTCGGGAGAGAAGGAATGGGTGACATTTCGGGTCGAGACCCTTCTTCAGACTGAAGGGTCTCGACCCGAAACGTCACCCATTCCTTCTCTCCCGAGATGCTGCCCGACCTGCTGAGTTACTCCAGCATTTTGTGTCTACCCTCGATTTTAACCAGCATGTCTATTGTCTATTTGCAGTTTTTTCTCCTATACGTTCTACCTTCTGTAGCTCGTTCCATATATCCACTACCTTTATGTACCCTTACTAGGTTAATTCCCGGAATGGCGGGACTGTCTTGTGTTGAAAGACTGGAGCGACTAGGCTTGTATACACTGGAATTTACAAGGATGAGAGGGGATCTTATCGAAACATATAAGATTATTAAGGGGTTGGACACGTTAGAAGCAGAAAACATGTTCCCAATGTTGGGGGAGTCCAGAACCAGGGCCCACACAGTTTAAGAATAAGGGGTAGGCCATTTAGAACGGAGATGAGGAAAAACTTTTTCAGTCAGAGAGTTGTGAATCTGTGGAATTCTCTGCCTCAGAAGGCAGTGGAGGCCAATTCTCTGAATGCATTCAAGAGAGAGCTGGATAGAGCTCTTGAGGATAGCGGAGTCAGGGGGTATGGGGAGAAGGCAGGAACGGGATACTGATTGAGAATGATCAGCCATGATCACATTGAATGGTGGTGCTGGCTCGAAGGGCCGAATGGCCTCCTCCTGCACCCATTGTCTATTGTCTATTGTCTATTTTCAGCTTATTGCTAGCCCATCCACCAGTAACTTGCGGCAACTTGTGAGGCTGTGTAAGGCGCGGGTCCGGCCGCATTTGGAGTAATGCGAGCAAATGTGGGCCCCATATCAGAGGAAGGATGTGCTGGCCCTGGAGAGGGTCCAGAGGAGGTTTACAAGAACGATCCCAGGAATGAGTGGGTTAACGTACGATGAGCGTTTGTCGGCACTGGGCCTGTACTCGCTGGAGTTTAGAAGATTGAGGGGGGACCTCATTGAAACGTACAGAACAATGAGCGGCCTGGATAGAGTGGATGTGGAGAGGATGTTTCCACTGGCGGGGGAGGTCATAGATTCAGAATTAAAGGGCGCTCTTTTAGAAAGGAGGCGAGGAGAAACGTCTTTAGTCGGAGGGTAGTTAATCTGTGGAATTCATTACCACCATCTGTTTGATCTTCTGCCCTCTGGTCGACGTTTCAGGTCGATCAAATCTCGCACAAACATACTCAAGAACTGTTTTTACCCCAGAGCCATACGTGAACTGAACACTGTCAAACACTGATACGCAGTAGGTTACACTTTTTAAACTGCACTACAATGTGATCCATATTCATTCCTGTATTTATTTTTTATTTATTTATCAACTACTCGCTTGTTTGTTACATTTTGTATTTGCATTTATTGTATGTATGTTTTATTTCTCGTGTGTTATGCACTGTCAGGATTGCTATTTTAATTTTGTTGTACCTGTTGCAATGACAATAAAGGAATTCTATTCTATTCTATTCTATTCTGTGGAGGCCGTCAGTGGATATTTTTAAGGCAGAGATGGGCAAATTCTTGATGAGAACGGGTGTCAAGGGTCTTGGAGAGAAGGCAGGAGAAACATAGAAAATAGGTGCAGGAGTAGGCCATCCGGCCCTTCGAGCCTGCACCGCCATTCAATATGATCATGGCTGATCATCCAACTCAGTATCCCATACCTGCCTTCTCTCCATACCCCCTGATCCCTTTAGCAAAAAGGGCCACATCTAACTCCCTCTTAAATATAGCCAATGAACTGGCCTCAACTACCTTCTGTGGCAGAGAATTCCACAGATTCACCACTCTCTGTGTGAAGAAATGTTTTCTCATCTCGGTCCTAAAAGACTTCCCCCTTATCCTTAAGCTGTGACCCCTGGTTCTGGACTCCCCCAACAGCGGGAACAATCTTCCCGCATCTAGCCTCTCCAACCCCTTAAGAATTTTATATGTTTCTATAAGATCCCCCCTCAGTCTTCTAAATTCCAGCGAGTACAAGCCCAGTCTATCCAGTCTTTCCTCATATGCAAGTCCTGCCATCCCAGGGATCAATCTGGTGAACCTTCTCTGTACTCCCTCTAAGGCAAGAACGTCTTTCCTCAGGTTAGGAGACCAAAACTGCACACAATACTCCAGGTGCGGTCTCACCAAGGCCCTGTACAACTGCAGCAGAACCTCCCTGCTACTAAACTCAAATCCTCAGAATTAGATTAGGAGGCAGAGATCAGCCATGATTGAATGGCGGAATAGACTGGATGGGCCGAATGGCCTAATTCTTCTCCCATAACTTGCGAGCATGTGCATTCCAGTTTGCAACAGATTGAGTGATGATGAACTCATTGGCGTGGAAGTCATTCACAGCGCCGTTCTCTCGAGGGCTCGATTGTTCATCAAACCAATAAAGAACTTTTTGTTGTGTGTCGGGAAGGAACTGCAGATGCTGGTTTAGACCGAAGACAGACACACAAAAAAAAGCTGGCGTAACTCAGCGGGACAGGCCGAGGGTCTCTGGAGAGAAGGAACGGGTGACGTTTCGGGGTCGAGACACTTCTTCAGTCTGAGTCAGGGGAAAGGGAAACGAGAGATATAGAACAAAATGAATGAACGATGATAAAGGAAGCAGGCTACTGTTAGCTGTAGGCCAGGTGAAAACGAGTTACAGGCAATGAGACAAGATGACTTTTGAAACTAGTGTAACAATATAAGAAAATAACCAGATGCTGGTACAAATCGAAGGTATTTATTCACAAAATGCTGGAGTAACTCAGCAGGTCAGGCAGCATCTCGGGAGAGAAGGAATGGGTGACGTTTCGGGTCGAGCCCCTTCTTCAGACTGATGTCAGTGGGGCGGGACAAAGGAAGGATATAGGTGGAGACAGGAAGACAGTGGGAGATCTGGGAAGGGGGAGGGGAAGAGAGGGACAGAGGAACTAAAGTTGGAGAAGTCGATGTTCATACCGCTGGGCTGCAAGCTGCCCAAGCGAAATATGAGGTGCTGTTCCTCCAATTTCCGGTGGGTCTCACTATGGCACTGGAGGAGGCCCATGACAGAAAGGTTAGACTGGGAGTGGGAGGGGGAGTTGAAATGCTCAGCCACCGGGAGATCAGTTTGGTTAATGCGGACTGAGAGAAGGTGTTGAGCGAAGTGATCGCCGAGCCTGCGTTTGGTTTCGCCGATGTAAATAAGTTGACATGTAGAGCAGCGGATGCAATAGATGAGGTTGGAGCAGGTGCAGGTGAACCTTTGTCTCACCTGGAAAGACTGTTTGGGTCCTTGGATGGAGTTGAGGGGGGAGGTAAAGGAACAGGTGTTGCATCTCGTGCGGTTGCAGGGGAAAGTACCCGGGGGTGGGGTGGTTTGGGTGGGAAGGGACGAGTGGACCAGGGAGTTACGGAGGGAACGGTCTCTGCGGAACGCAGAGAGGGGAGGGGATGGGGGAAGATGTGGCCAGTGGTGGGGTCCCGTTGTAGGTGACGGAAATGTTGGCGGATGATTTGTTGGATCCGCTGGCTGGTGGGGTGGAAGGTGAGAACGAGGGGGATTCTGTCCTTGTTGTGAGTGGGGGGAGGGGGAGGAAGACAATAGACAATAGTTGCAGGAGGAGGCCATTCGGCCCTTCGAGCCAGCACCGCCATTCAATGTGATCATGGCTGATCATTCTCAATCAGTACCCCGTTCCTGCCTTCTCCCCATGCACCCTGACTCCGCTATCCTTAAGAGCTCTATCTAACTCTCTCTTGAATGCATTCAGAGAATTGGCCTCCACTGCCTTCTGAGGCAGAGAATTCCACAGATTCACAACTCTCTGACTGAAAAAGTTTTTCCTCATCTCTGCTCTAAATGGCCTACCCCTTATTCTTAAACTGTGGCCGCTTGTTCTGGACTCTCCCAACATTGGGAACATGTTTCCTGCCTCTAACGTGTCCAACCCCTTAATAATCTTATACGTTTCGATAAGATCCCCTCCCATCCTTCTAAATTCCAGTGTATACAAGCCTAGTCGCTCCAGTCTTTCAACATATGATAGTCCCGCCATTCCGGGAATTAACCTGGTGAACCTACGCTGCACGCCCTCAATAGCAAGAATATCCTTCCTCAAATTTGGAGACCAAAACTGCACACAGTACTCCAGGTGCGGTCTCACTAGGGCCCTGTACAACTGCAGAAGGACCTCTTTGCTCCTATACTCAACTCCTCTTGTTATGAAGGCCAACATTCCATTGGCTTCCACCCAGCGGAAGCTGCGGGATGTAGAAGAGAAACTAGTGTAATGACTCAGGTGGGGGGAGGGGCGGAGAGAGAGCGGCTGCAAGGGTTACTTGAAGTTAGATAAATCAATGTTCAGAACGCTGTGTTGTAAGCTGCCCAAGCGAAATAGGAGGCACTATTCCTCCAATTTGCGGTTGGGTTAGGGTTACTTTTCATTCCCCTTTCCTCCCCCCCCCCCCCCCCCCCCATCTGCCACACCAATTAGAAGCCAGACGATGCCACAGTTAGTCAGTGCTTTGTTTTGTCAATGAGATGTGTGCTCTCCATCCCTATCCACTCCATTCGCCAGACAGCATTCAGATAATACAATCAGAGCACTGTTTGCGCAGGGAGCGAACGCGGTTCACTGACAATCAACTGTGGCCCACGACAGAATGATTGTTGGGAAGAGGCAATTGACTACAAGTGCAAACTGTTGACCCGAATCCGCCCGTTTGAAATGTCTACAATGAATTTACCAGGCTGGTAGGGAATCCGCAGATGCTGGAAACTTAAGGAAAATAAAAACCAACTGCCGGGTGGAACACGGCAGGCCAGGCAGCAACAGAAATGGACAGGCCATGGATTTGCATTCTTCCAAAGTAGAGTTCCTCCAGTCTGAAGAAGACTGTCGACCCAAAACGTCAGTCTGAAGAAGGGTCTCGACCCGAAACATCAGTCTGAAGAAGGGTCTCGTCGTGAAAGGTCAGTCTGAAGAAGGGTATCGACCCGAAACATCAGTCTGAAGAAGGGTCTTGACCCGAAAAGTTAGTCTGAAGAAGACTCTCGTCCCGAAACGTCAGTCTGAAGAAGGGTCTCGTCGTGAAAGGTCAGTCTGAAGAAGGGTCTCGTCCCAAGACTTCAGTCTGAAGGGTCTCATCGCGAAATGTCAGTCTGAAGAAGGCTCTTGACCCAAAACGTCAGTCTGAAGAAGGGTCTCGACCCGAAACATCAGTCTGAAGATGGGTCTCGACCTGAAACGTCAGTCTGAAGAAGGGTCTCGTCCCGAACCGTCAGTCTGAAGGGTCTTGACCGGAAATGTTAGTCTGAAGAAGGCTCTTGACCCGAAACGCCAGTCTGAAGAAGGGTCTGGACCCGAAATGTCAGTCTGAAGAAGGGTCTGGACCCGAAATGTCAGTCTGAAGAAGGGTCTGGACCCGAAATGTCAGTCAGAAGAAGGATTTTGTCGCGAAACGTTAGTCTGAAGAAGGGTCTTGACCCAAAACGTCAGTCTGAAGAAGGGTCTGGACCCGAAACGTCAGTCTGAAGAAGGGTCTCGTCCCAAGACGTCAGTCTGAAGGATTTCGTCGCGAAACATCAGTCTGAAGAAGGGTCGCGTCCCAAAACGTCAGTCTGAAGGGTCTTGTCCCTAAACGTCAGTCTGAAGAAGAGTCTGGACCCGAAACGTCAGTCTGAAGGGTCTTGATCCGAAATGTCAGTCTGAAGAAGGCTCTTGACCCAAGACGTCAGTCTGAAAGGTCTTGACCTGAAATGTCAGTCTGAAGAAGGGTCTGGACCCGAAACGCCAGTCTGAAGAAGGGTCTCGACCCGAAACGTCAGTCTGAAGGGTCTCGACCCGAAACGTCAGTCTGAAGGGTCTCGTCGCGAAAGGTCAGTCTGAAGAAGGGTCTCGACCCGAAACATCAGTCTGAAGAAGGGTCTCGACCCGAAAGGTCAGTCTGAAGAAGGGTCTCGTCCCAATATGTCGGTCTGAAGGGTCTCGTCGCGAAAACGTCAGTCTGAAGAAGGGTCTCGACCCGAAATGTCAGTCTGAAGAAGGGTCTTGATCCGAAACATCACCCATTCCTTCTATCCAGAGATGCTGCCTGTCCCGCTGAGTTACTTCAGCATTTCGTGTCCATCTTCAGTGTAAACCAGCGTCTGCAGTTCCTTCCTACACATTTTCTCCAGCAGTTTGTTATTTAATTTATGTGTAGGAAGGAACTGCAGATGCTGGTTTAAATCAAAGAAGGTCACACAATGCTGGAGTAACTCAGCGGGACAGGCAGCATCTCCAGAGAGAAGGAATGGGTGAGGTTTTGGGTCAATAGACAATAGCAGGAGGAGGCCATTCAGCCCTTCGAGCCAGCACCACCATTCAATGTGATCATGGCTAATCATCCACAATCAGTACCCCGTTCCTGCCTTCTCCCCATACCCCCTGACTCCGCTATCATTAAGAGCTCTATCTAGCTATCTCTTGAATGCATTCAGAGAATTGGCCTCCACTGCCTTCTGAGGCAGAGAATTCCACAGATTCACAACTCTCTGACTGAATAAGGTTTTTCCGTTCTCCGTTCTCCGTCTCTGGTCGAGATGTTTCAGGTCCGAAGAAATTTCTCGACCTGAAACGTCACCTATTTATTTAAACATCATCTATTTTAATTTATGTGTAGGAAGGAACTGCAGATGCTGGTTTAAATCGAAGATAGACACACAACGCTGGAGTAACTCAGCGGGACAGGCAGCATCTCCAGAGAGAAGGAATGGGTGACGTTTCGGGTCGAGACGTTTCACGTCCGAAGAAGGTTCTCGACCTGAAACGTCACCTATTCCACCTCTCCAGGGATGTTCCCTGCCCTGCTGAGTTACTTCAGCATTTTGTGTCTATTTAAGAAAAAGAAAATGGTTTACACAGGGGCTTGACACATTAGAGGCAGGAAACATGTTCCCAATGTTGGGGGAGTCCAGAACCAGGGGCCACAGTTTAAGAATAAGGGGTAGGCCATTTAGAACAGAGATGAGGAAAAACTTTTTCAGTCAGAGAGTTGTGAATCTGTGGAATTCTCTGCCTCAGAGGGCAGTGGAGGCCAATTCTCTGAATACGTTCGAGAGCTGGATAGAGCTCTTAAGGATAGCGGAGTCAGGGGGTATGGGAAGAAGGCAGGAACGGGGTACTGATTGAGAATGATCAGCCATGATCATATTGAACGGCGGTGCTGGCTCGAAGGGCCGAATGGCCTACTCCTGCACCTATTGTCTATTGTCTATTTAATGGGAAATAATTCCCACTCACCTGAGACACCTCGTCAATATTTTTCCTCAGCTGCTCCATATCCTTCTGGCACTGGACTGTAAGATCTTCCATCGCTTGATCATGGCTGCTCACTTCTTCCTTTAGAACCCCCTTCAGGGCCGTCAGCTCCCGTTCCCTCTGCCTCAGTATGTCTTCCACGGTCTTTTTCGCCGTGGCAACCATGTCCAGCTCCTCTTTTGTTCTTGCCAACTCCTGTCAAAAGTCAAGATGGTATCAAGGCACAGACAGTCAGTGGCCAAGCAGGCACAATTAGCCTAGTTTTTTAAAGTTTTAGAGATACAGCACGGAAACAGGCCCTTCGGCCCACCGAGTCCGCACCGACCAGCTATCCCCGCGTGCTAATGTTTTTTTTAGAGATACAGCGCAGAAACAGGCCCTTCGCCGCCCAGCGATCCCCACACATTAACACTATCCTACACCCACTAGAGACAATTTTTACATTTGCTCAGCCAATTAACCTACAAACCTGTACGTCTTTGGAGTGTGGGGGGAAACCGAAGATCTCGGAGAAAACCCACGCAGGTCACGGGGAGAACGTACGAACTCCGTACAGACGGCGCCCGCAGTCAGGATCGAACCTGAGTCTCCGGCGCTGCATTCGCTGTAAGGCAGCAACTCTACCGCTGCGCCACCGTGCCGATATGTTCACAAGTTATAGGAGTAGAGTTTGGCCCAGAGTCTACTCTGCCATTCAACCATGGCTCATCCCTGCCTCCTAATCCCATTTTCCTGCCTTTTTTCCCGACTGAAGAAGGGTCTCGAGCCGAAACGTCGCCCATTCCTTCTCTCCTGAGATGCTGCCTGACCTGCTGAGTTACTCCAGCATTTTGTGGATAAATACCTTCGATTTGTACCAGCATCTGCAGTTATTTTCTTACACTACACCGACTATGGGCGCTGTCTGTACGGAGTTTGCACGTTCTGCCCGTGACCTGCTTGGGTTTTCTCCGAGATCATCGGTTTCCTCCCACACTCCAAAGACGTGCAGATTTGTAGGTTAATTGGCTTTGGTAAATGCAAAAACAAAAATTGTCCCTAGTGGGTGTAGGATAGTGTTAGTGTGCGGGGATCGCTGGGCCAGTGGGCCGAAGGGCCTATTTCCATGCTGTATCTCTAAACTAAACTAAACCCTTGCCACCCTTGATTCTAATCAAGAATTTGTCTATCTTGTTACCCTACACACTCACTAGGGACAATTTTACATTTATACCGAGCCAGTTAACCTACAAACCCGCACGTCTTTGGAGTGTGGGAGGAAACCGAAGTTCTTATAGAAAACCCATCACGCAGGTCACAGGGAGAACGTACAAACTCCGTACAGACGGCGCCCGTAGTCGGGATGGAACCCGAGTCTCTGGTGCTGGAAGTCGATATAGCTACCGCCACACCACCAAGCAGCCCTTATGCCACGCGTTCATAAGCGAGAACTTCCCATTTATTTGAACGTTGAATTCTCAAACTCTAGGTCACCTCTACGAAACACCTCCCTCCTCCCCCATAAACACCCCCCATTCCTCCCGGGCCCAGGCTGACCTAGCACCACCTTCCCCGCACGTCAATCGCCCAGCTGTCCAATTCCCAGGTGGCGCAGTGGTAGAGTTGCTGCCTTACAGCGAATGCAGCGCCGGAGACTCAGGTTCGGTCCTGACTACGGGCGCCGTCTGTACGGAGTTTGTACGTTCTCCCCGTGACCTGCGTAATGGGTTTTCTCCGAGATCTTCGGTTTCCTCCCACACTCCAAAGACGTGCGGGTTTGTAGGTTAACTGGCTCGGTATAAATGTAAAATTGTCCCTAGTGTGCGTGTAGGGTAACAAGATAGACAAATTCTTGATTAGAATCAAGGGTGGCAAGGGTTTCGTTTAGTTTAGAGATACAGCATGGAAATAGGCCCTTCGGCCCACTGGGTCCGCACCGACCAGCGATCCCCGCACACTAACACTATCCTACACCCACTAGGGACAATTTTTGTTTTGCATTTACCAAAGCCAATTAACCTACAATTAACCTACTGCAGGTTAATTGGCTGGGCAAATGTAAAAATTGTCCCTAGTGTGTGTAGGACAGTGTTAATGTGCGGGGATCGCTGGTCGGCGCGGACTCGGTCGGCCGAAGGGCCTGTTTCCGCGCTGTATCTCTAAATCTAAAAAATCTCAACTCTTTCAAGATAGACACAAAGTGCTGGACGCGGTGGTCCGAGGGGCCTGTTTAAATATTAAAGTGGCATAAGAGAAGAGGGGAACAAAGTTCTGATGCATTTATTTCAGGAGAAGTATAAAGACGAACTTTTACGGAATAAAGTCTCGTGAGAGAGGATGACATTTGAGTCCGCATGAACAGGAAAAGTGACGTACTTGCAAGATCTCTTGGTCTTCACCATCTTCTGCAGATTTTCTGACACTCCTCAGCTCTTTCTGCAGTATCAATGTTTCTTCCTGCAAATCTCTCATTTCCGCTTCCAACGTATCCTTCTCCATCTTCAACGTCATCAAACTAGGGAAAGAGTAAATAAACAGCAAGATACTTCTACTACTATACTTTATCACAGACTTGTGTCCAAATGAAAGACAGGACCATTATCTGAATGGTGTCAAGTTAGGAACATATTATCTGAATGGTGTCAAGTTAGGAATTATTATCTGAATGGTGTCAAGTTAGGAACAGGGGACGTACAACGCGATCTGGGTGTCCTAGTGCATCAGTCACTGAAAGGAAGCATGCAGGTACAGCAGGCAGTAAAGAAAGCCAATGGAATGTTGGCTTTCATAACAAGAGGAGTTGAATATAGGAGCAAAGAGGTCCTTCTGCAGTTGTACAGGGCCCTAGTGAGACCGCACCTGGAGTACTGTGTGCAGAGGTCCTTCTGCAGTTGTACAGGGCCCTAGTGAGACCGCACCTGGAGTACTGTGTGCAGAGGTCCTTCTACAGTTGTACAGGGCCCTAGTGAGACTGCACCTGGAGTACTGTGTGCAGTTTTGGTCTCCAAATTTGAGGAAGGATATTCTTGCTATTGAGGGCGTGCAGCATAGATTTACTAGGTTAATTCCCGGAATGGCGGGACTATCATATGTTGAAAGACTGGAGCGTCTAGGCTTGTATACACTGGAATTTAGAAGGATGAGAGGAGATCTTATTGAAACGTATAAGATTATTAAGGGTTTGGACACGTTAGAGGCAGGAAACATGTTCCCAATGTTGGGGGAGTCCAGAACAAGGGGCCACAGTTTAAGAATAAGGGGTAGGCCATTTAGAACTGAGATGAAGAAAAACTTTTTCAGTCAGAGAGTTGTGAATCTGTGGAATTCTCTGCCTCAGAAGGCAGTGGAGGCCAATTCTCTGAATGCATTCAAGAGAGAGCTGGGTAGAGCTCTTAAGGATAGCGGAGTCAGGGGGTATGGGGAGAAGGCAGGAACGGGGTACTGATTGAGAATGATCAGCCATGATCACATTGAATGGCGGTGCTAGCTCGAAGGGCCGAATGGCCGCCTCCTGCACCTATTGCCTATTGTCGATTGTCTAAGACATCACATAGAATGAATTACATACGGAAGCACACTAAATTATCACCACATGTCAACTTCTCTAGGTCGGCGAGACCAAGCACAGGCTCGGTGATCGTTTCGCTCAACACCTTCGCTCAGTCCACCTTAACCAACCTGATCTCCCGGTGGCTGAGCACTTCAACTCCCCCTCCCACTCCCAGTCTGACCTTTCTGTCATGGGCCTCCTCCAGTGTCGTAGTGAGGCCCAGCGCAAATTGGAGGAACAGCACCTCATATTTCGCCTGGGCAGCTCACACCCCAGCACTATGAACATTGACTTCTCCAACTTTAGATAGTTCCTCGGTCCCTCCCTTCCCCTCCCCCTTCCCAGTTCTCCCACTGACTTGCTGTCTCCACCTATATCCTTCCTTTGTCCCGCCCCCTCCCTTGACATCAGTCTGAAGAAGGGTCTCGACCCGAAACGGCGCCCATTCCTTCTCTCCAGAGATGCTGCCCGACCCGCTGAGTTACTCCGGCATCTTGGGATACTGACAAAAGCACAATCCAAGGTTAAAAACCAAGAATTAAAAAAATCAGTGTCCCACAATGAGACTACTATACCAATGTCTCCTCAGATGGCATTGGTAGTGTGTAGCACTAAACCTTATGTTTGATAATGCCAAGATTATTTCATTTTCAGAGTCATTAATCCGGCAAATAAATTTATACATAAGATTTCTTAAGATAGTTTGTAAAGTATTGACTCCTGCAGCCACAAACATTTCACTAGCACAGCACCATCTAGGTCTCTTAAGTAATATTCTCGTAGCATCATTGTAAGCTACTTGAAGCTTGCTTTTCTGTAGTTCGACCACAAGAGTGCAGTACAGAGTGGTGTACAATGTGCTCTGAACAGAGACATCTTCACTCCATCTGTACAACATCTTCACTCCATCTGTACAACATCTTCACTCCATCTGTACACACACTAAACTTGCGCAAGAGAATGTTTGCTTGTGCATACCCACATGCAACTTTATTTTAGAGATAGAGCACGGAAACAGGCCATTGGGCCCACCGAGTCTGTACTGACCAGCTATCACCCCTTGCACTAACACTGATCCAGACACTAGGGACAAGTTATAATTTTTACCGAAGCCAATTAACCTACAAACCTGTACGTCTTTGCAGTGTGGGGGGAAACCGGAGCACCCGGAGAAAACCCACGTGGTTACGGAGAATGTATAAACAGTCAGGATGGAACCCGGTGCCTGTCACATGGTGCCTGTCAGGCAGCAACTCCACCACTGCACCGCCCCAAAATAAGTCAAACATTGGGCTCATCTGGGATTTGAACCCGAGACCTCTTGCATGTTCTGCTGTTTAAATCCCGAAGCGAGAACCGTAGCCCGAGACCAAAGGGCCGAATGGCCTACTCCTGCACCTATTGTCTACACAACTTACAGAAGCCAATTAACCTGCAAACCTGTAAACATAGAAACATAGAAAATAGGTGCAGGAGTAGGCCATTCGGCCCTTCGAGCCTGTACGCACCGCCATTCAATATGATCATGGCTGATCATCCAGCTCAGTAGCCTGTACCTGCCTTCTCTCCATACCCCCTGATCCTTTTAGCAAAAAGGGCCACATCTAACTCCCTCTTAAATATAGCCAATGAACTGGCCTCAACTACCTTCTGTGGCAGAGAATTCCACAGATTCACCACTCTCTGTGTGAAGAAATGCTTTCTCATCTCGGTCCTAAAAGACTTCCCCCTTATCCTTAAGCTGTGACCCCTGGTTCTGGACTCCCCCCAACATCGGGAACAATCTTCCCGCATCTAGCCTCTCCAACCCCTTAAGAATTTTATATGTTTCTATAAGATCCCCCCCTCAGTCTTCTAAATTCCAGCGAGTACAAGCTGTCTTTGGAGTGTGGGAGGAAACCGGAGAAAACCCATGTGGTCGCGGGGAGAACGTACAAACTCCGTACAGACAGCACCCGTAGTCAGGATCGAACCCGGGTCTGTGAGGCAGCATCTCTACTGTTGTCCATCATAACCTGACGGTGTGAACTGTGTGGAGTTTGCATGTGATTGTGTGAGTTTTCCCCCCTCTACTTTCTAAAAATGTTAATTGAGGCCAGAGGAAGCAATTGAAGCAGGTACAACAGCATTTAAAAAGACATCTGGACACGTACATGGGTGGAAAAGGGTTAGAGGGATAGGCAGAGAGGGATAGGCAGAGGGATAAACATCACCCAGATGTTTAATCTCCAGAGATGCTGCCCGACCCGCTGAGTTACTCCAGGTATAAACCAGCATCTGCAGTTCATTTCTACAGGTTTAGGTGGACATAGATACAGGGTAAGGGGAGGGAGGTTTCGGGGGGATGTGAGAAAGAACATTTTCACCCAGAGGGTGGTTGGAGTCTGGAACTCACTGCCTGGGGTGGTGGTGGAGGCGGGAACACTCACAGCGTTTAAGAGGCATTTGGATGGGCACTTGAAATGCTACAACATTCAGGGCTACGGCCCAAATGCGGGAAAATGGGATTAAAAATTAGACTGTGTTTGGTAACAGGCGGCACGGACACGATGGGCCGAGGGCCTCTTTCTGTGCTGTAGGACTCTATGACTCTATGACATGGGCCAAATGAGGATGAATAGATGTCGCTTGGGCGGTCACGGTGGCGCGGCGGTAGAGTTGCTGCCTTACAGCGAATGCAGCGCCGGAGTCCCGGGTTCCATCCCGACTACGGGCGCCGTCTGTACGGAGTTTGTACGTTCTCCCCGTGACCTGCGTGGGTTTTCTCCGAGACCTTCGGTTTCCTCCCGCACTCCAAAGACGTGCGGGTTTGTAGGTTAGTTGGCTTGGCAAATGTGAAAATTGTCCCTAGTGTGCGTAGGATAGTGTTAGTGTGCGGGGATCGCTGGTCGGCGCGGACCCGGTGGGCCGAAGGGCCTGTTTCCGCGCTGTATCTCTAAACTAAACTGAGATGGGGCAAGATGGCTGGCGTGGACAAGCTGGGCAGAAAAAACTGTTTCGATACTAATTGGTCAGTCTGAAGAAGGGTCTCGACCCGAAACGTCGCCCATTCCTTCTCTCCTGAGAT